>NC_041403.2:100541671-100706671 GCF_900747795.2 Erpetoichthys calabaricus
AGTGAGTCAGTCAGTCAGTGAGTGAGTGAGTGAGTGAGTCAGTGAGGGCTTTGCCTTTTATTAGTATAAATATGGACAATGTAAATAAACATGTGTGGGGTGATTTAAACATGTCTGCCTGTCTGTGTCCGGGTCATGTTCCACATATATATATATATATATATATATATACTGTATATATATATATATATGTTGTTTGTATGTCATGTGTATTGTCACGCTTTAAATCGAGCTTATTTAAAAACATACATATATATGTTTGATATCATTCTTTTCAGAATTTATCAAACTTTACTGTGATGTTGTTAGATTTTCAGATTCTTATTCCATTTTTAAATTATTAACTAAAAAATATGAAGAACTCACGTCCCACGAGACGAGATTTAACCACACCCGGGGCCGGAAATAAAAGACAAAGAGTAGGACAGCTGCTGTACAAACTTTTAAATGTTCGAAGCGCCAGGCAAGATTCAGATCATGCGGCACGGCAGCAGTAGAAAGCCAGCAGCTGATTGAGCAAAGAAGAGGTAAAAAAACTGTATTTGTTTTCCATTGTATCACCATTTAAGCCAGCGTTTCTCAACCTTTAAGTATTTGCGACCCGAGTTTACATAACAGTTTTAATCGCGCCCCCTTAACGTTTTGTTGAAACCCTAATAAAATTTATTCCTTTATTTTTTGCTGTCGATACACTGCTACAAATTTAAAAATTCCCTACGAATAGCGAAATTACGCTACATATGGCAATATTCACGCCCCCTTTTTTGTTACTTTGACAACTGCTGATTTAAGCGACCGCATCTCCTTGAGGTGCGTGCACAAAGTGGCTGGTGCGCAGATTACATATATATATATATATATATATATATATATATATATATATATATATATATATATATATATATATACACACACACACACAACAGATATTGTGACCTTTTAGTCTACAAAATCAACAGTTTGACTATCTGCATAGCACAATATTAAACACAGGACGCTACAAGTACCTGTCAGGCTAACGGAAAACAAACAGAAACTAGAAGCTGCTACACTTCATCTATACTGTGATTTATTAAATATAACCCTAAACAGGCGGAAACCGTTTCAGTTGTTCTCACCAATACACTTCTGTACAGTAAATAATCACAGTAATTTCTTTAACACATTATTCTACTGTATGTACTCCTTTCTTATTTGTTTCATTACAGTTCATAGGTCCCAAAAAACTCAGTAGTCATAGACGGATGTGAATAGTTAAAAATGGTTGAATATGAGGAATAAACTCTATTTGTTAGTTTAATTTTTGCTCATTACAATAATTGCATTGATTTGAGAACCACGCAAAGGCTTTTACTCCTTACTACAAGCAGGTACCTTCACCACACATACAAAAGAGAATCAGACCATCTGGTCATCTATGGAAGATTTTGCAATGCTTCTTAGGCCGAACAAACTGCACAGCACTTGGGTATCATCAAAATTAGGAGGAATTCTAACTTAGAGATATTCACTCACAATTCCAGGATAATGGTAGCTTCACACCATTGATTCCTCAGCCAAGCACATACACTAAATGTGTGATCCTGTTGTTAAAATCAACTTGTCTCAAAACATTCTAAGCCTCACATTCCCTAATAGTGGATAAACAAGATTTTCCATACTTTACATTTCCAGTTAGATTCAATAATAATATAAAATGCATTCTTTTGAATATACAAACAAATGCTAAACCTCATAATGTTGACATTGCAGGGAGTTGAATAACATTGTTCTAAATTATATCTGACAAGGGTTTGAAAATCCCTATAAACAGAACTGTGTGTGTTTTTTGGTAGTATTTTAACAATATTTAAAAGCTAAGGAGGATTGTTTACAAAGATGTTAAGAACTGAACAAAGTTCAGTTGCCCAGATAATTTTTGAAAGGTTTTACAAGTGTGGTGGTGTGGTTTTTGCCTTTACAGGGTAAAAGTAGATTCTGCATTATTGACTGTAACTTATACAGTTTAAAATGGATGTAAGACTCAGCCTGTGGTGTGGCTTGTCAAGAATCCTGTTCATCTGTGGGTTACATATTTTCAAGCTGCACATGGTGTCACCACACGTCCCCATCTGATTGTCTTCTCCAGCACACAGTGTGTCATTTTGCAGGCAACTATGATCTAGTTTGAATGTGAATTTGCACCTCCAAGATTAAGTATGCATTTCCCTTTAGAAAATGTGTGGCTTACTCTCTAAAGATAACTGGGAAGTTGCTACCACAAATGGGGGAGTTTAAAGACTGTAAGATCAAGTTCACAAGCGACGGTAGAATTAACATGAAACTCAGCAACTAATATGTTCAGAGGTGTGGCTATTGCAGATCTTTACTTTATATAGCATTGGTGAAGCAAGAGCTAAGCTGCTGGATGAAAATCTCTCTTTACCAGTAATTCTGTACCTTCATCTATGGTTACAAACAATGCTTACAAAGCACTGAGTAACTAGTAACCGATCAGAAGGACTAGGGACTGGTGCAAAGGAAAAATACATCTGGTCTGCTTTACTTTGTCATCTGAATAAAGCTGTGCCTAAAATTACATCATATGACATGAAACAGACAAAGTCAAGGAAGCATTAATCTGAGCATTTTTATCTACTTCACAATCTATAGGATGGTCAGTGTATAAAGGGGCATTTATACAATATTAAACTACTAAGGGTTTCGAGAGCACTGGAGATGTTACAAGTTGTTTACAAAACATTTAACTAGGGATGCCATGCTTTATGTGTTTGCCACCAAGTGACAAAACCCGGCTCCAGGGCTGGTATCTGGCTTGCTCCCAATGCAGCCATGACATGCTGTGGCACTCTAGGAACATGAATTGGTCTAAGCAGCTCTGAACATGAATGGATGAATATAATCAGGCTATGCCTATACTTTTGGTGATCAAGCCATGGTAATTATAGCATGTAATTGCTACTGTAACATTTGCAAATGTGTGAAATGTATCTATTAATTTTGACAGGCTTTAGTATAATTTGATAGTAAGAATGCATGTCTTACTTCACATTGATGCCAGTAGCAGAAAGGGGTTAGTCTTGGATAAGCATTACATTTCAATCTTATTAAATGCATTTGTGGTAAAAATCTATTTTTTTATTTTTAATTAGTTGAAACAAATCTAAATACATATGCATTTCACTTGCATAATGTATTTCTAGATTTTCTGTTTAGAATAAGTTCATGCTTTGCATCTGATGCTGCAAGGATGCCTTTGGCCTCCATGACTCTGAATATCATTGAGCAGGTTGGACAATTGATGTCTGGATGGATGTATAGAGCATAACAAAATAGATTTTAATTGTATTCTTACATATCCCATTGGGTGTCACCTGTTTCATGGCTGCACTGAGGTGGTTTGTCATGTGGTGGATGTGGCAATGCACATTATCAGTGCATGCTCCTAACCTCTCTCTCTCGCATCTCTCTCTACACATATTAAAGTACTAGGGTGTTGTACCGTGTTAGCCATTATGAATGTAGAGAAAAGCCAAGCTTACATCTTGCCTGAAGAAGGAGCCTGAGTTGCCTCGAAAGCTTGCATATTGTAATCTTTTTAGTTAGCCAATAAAAGGTGTCATTTTGCTTGGCTTTTCTCTACATATATTAAAGAAAACGTTGCATTAATCTCAACATTACTCCAAAAATTGAATTCTAAATGCTTGGTGTTTTAACTGATTCTCTAAATCACTCCATGTTTTCTTTGGCTATCCTTTTATAATTACACATGATCTCAATATTCATTAGGAAAAGGAAGAGATAATTTCTCAGAGTGATAACTGCAGAAATAATAGCCTTCATTCCATTCAAAACATTTCAGTCCCAACATGTGCTCCATCACAACTTTCTACATATTGCCCAGGATCCCAGAATATGTCTAATACTCTCCTTACCCTGGAATTGACTCAATGATTTTTCAGTGACTATTCTGCCTGGAATTGTCTGCCTTTGCTTTTCTCAATTGCAGTAAGGGAAGAGTTTTTCAATAGTCCTATACAGAGTATATGCTGTTAAAAATAAATATTGTCAAGGACAATCATTATATTTCATACATCTCTTTGTTAGGTTCAGTAGGATAATCAGTGTTTTTTATTAAACTAGATTTAAGAAGTGTGTACAGTTAAATGGAAAAATTGAAGGAGATGAGTGAAAACAACATTCAATATGACTACTGATCAGTATGAGCACTATAGACTTGGAAAGACTCCTGCTGTATTTCAGTGTCAAAAACAATGTCGGAAATTTATTAGGATTATATGCTTGGGGTAATATACCTGCTAGGCATTACCAATTTAAACAAAAGTCAACTTTCACATTGTAAAAAGAAAAAGCAATTTACCCATTTTAATTGTCAAGACAAGTCAAGTCAAGTCAACTTTATTTATAAAGCACTTTACATACAACAGCCGCTGACCAAAGTGCTGAACATAGGCTAAAATAAATTTTAAACAAAAACAAAATAATAAATAAGTAAATAAAATACAATAAATAAAAATAATTTAAAACATAGTAAAAACAACTAAACAGAGTTAAAACAGAGAAAAATCAACTGCTCACACAGGATCAAACACCAAACCAAAAAGGTAAGTCTTAAGAGCAGACTTAAAAATGGGCAGTGAGGAGGCCTGTCTAATGTGGATCGGCAGTGAATTCCAGAGCCTTGGAGCCACAACGGAAAAAGCCCTATCCCCCCTGAGCTTTCGCTGAGTCCTAGGCACATCCAGAAGCAGCTGACCAGCTGATCTGAGTGAGCGGGAAGGACAGTGCATATGCAGCAGCTCAGCGAGGTAGGGCGGAGCAAGCCCATTTAAGGACTTAAAAACAAATAAAAGAATCTTAAAATGAACTCTAAGCTGAACAGGCAGCCAGTGCAGTGAGGATAATACAGGTGTAATGTGCTCATTCTTTCGCGTGCCAGTTAAAAGGCGTGCAGCAGCATTTTGCACCAGCTGCAGCCGAGACAGGGTGGACTGGCTAACACCAACATACAACGAATTACAATAGTCCAACCGAGTTGTAATGAAGGTGTGGATTACTGTTGTAAATTGATCTTTGGAAAGAATGTTTTTTATCTTCGCCAAACGTCTTAACTGAAAAAAAGCAGATTTCACCACCGCACTGATCTGAAGTGCGGAGGTGCGTTTATGCGCCGATTTTAACTTTGTCTTCAGCAGGTATGCATGGTGCAGTGCTGGTAAAGTCTATTTAATACTTGCCTTGCGGAAGCTGAGTGTAGCACCTGTGCAAAATGCACCTGCATCATTCGCGATTGGTGTAAGGGAGCAGTGTGTCGCAGGATTGGTTGAACATTTCGAATCCAGATACAAGAAGCACGTCCTGCCTCTAGGGGTTGCCTTTGAACTCTGTGAAGTGGACAGTGTAGCTTTTTTCCAAGTATACCAAACATAGTGGCTTGCGCCTTATTTGTAAATATTTTCTATGTGTGCAGAAGTATAGATAGCTCCTACTTGTAGTATTGTTTTTATAGTTTGGTTTGCGGTGCACTTTTTTTTTCTTTGTTTTTTTTCTCCTGTCTTGCTATATGGTTACGAGACTTGGACGGTATTCAGTAACTTGAGATGAAGACTGGACTCCTTTGGTACTGTGTCTCTTCAGAGAATCCTTGGGTACCGTTGGTTTGACTTTGTGTCGACTGAGTGGTTGCTCATGGTGTCCCAAATGAGGCACATTGCCTGCATTGTGAGGGAGTGTCAGTTACAGCACTACTGCTATGTGGTGTGATTCCCCAAGGGTGATCTGGCTCGCAGGATCCTCATTGTTGAGGTCCCGAGTGGCAGGACCAGGCCAAGGAGTCGCCCACGTAATACCTGGCTGCAGCAGATAGAAGAGCCTGATGAGTTGCTAACCAGGATCCCAAGCTGTTTCGTCGTGTGGTGGGTATGGCAATGCACTGTACCAGTGCATGCTCCCCTACCTGACGTGACCTGGTCTTTTCTTCATGTGAATATTTTTGGGATTCTCTGGACTTATAGTTTTTTCCTGATAGTTTTCTTTCTTTAAGAAGACTACAGTTTTGTGGATATACATTTTTATTTTTCATTTTGGAACAAATTCACTGTAAATATCATTTAGTAGTTTTGACTGGGGCATTTTTTTGTTTTTGTGCACCTGTAAATAAAACCCAGTTTTGTTTTTGGAAAATACCACCTTCTTGTGTCAGTGTATCCATGTCTGATTTCTCCCAAGGCTGATCCCGGTCGGTGCCAAACTACAAGATGCCCACTATGCATTCTGGTGCCAACCCTGGCACTACACGAGTGTCACAATGTTCTGTCTATTTGATATTCTCTAGATAATATTCTCATTTTTAAATAATGGGTAATGACATATTAAGCAAGTTCTTGAGATACTGTTAAAACTATGAAAAACAAATAATGTGTGAAAATGGAGAAATGGAACAGTTTAATAATGAGATTATATGCAGTATATTAGGGCCAGTTTTAATTTGGCTACTACACTAAAGCAGTGTACAATTTTGGTGGTTTTGCTAATTATTATAGGATGGTTATCCAAACACTCAAAATTGTTATTGCTCCTATGGCTTCCCTAGTATCTAATTCATCAAATGCAGAATACATTTCATAAACTCCAAAATGAGAGCACAACTTCTCCTATTTGGAAACACCCCTCACTTCCCCTCCTCTCTAATGTGAATAAGGTGTTTGAGTCACAGCTGTTTTACTACAAAGGTGTTCAGATAGACACAAATTCCATTCTCATGGATTTTCTTTCAAAGAAAGTGTCTCTTGTGGAGCACAGCTTTAATGTTGGAACTCAGGAAGTGCTGCTTATTCAGCTGGATTTAGAGAAAAGAAGACATTGACTAGGGAATTATAATCATCTATTCATAGCGTTCACAGATTACAAAATGATCTTATTTAAGTTCTGCAAAACAACTGAATACAAGACAAGCTTAAAAGGCCCTTCTGTTTTAGTTGTTTGAGTTTGGTATGCTCATGCAAGCTTGATGAAAATGATATCAAGGTACGTAACGTATTATCATGGTTCAGTGATGTAGTGCAGGTAAACAATGCAAAAACAGTTATTACAAAATTAAGAAGAAATTAGCACCAATATTGAAACAATGGAGAAAGTACAGAATCAATTCCTGCTTTTGAGTTTATGTATCTTATTCCAAGTGTTTATAAACATTAGTTCAACTTTATTATGCACAAAGTGCAAGGCATAAGTAGTACAATGGAATTCTTACTTGCTTGTCTCCTCAGAAGAATTATAATAGTACAATATCAGCAAAGAGAAACACAAAAAAACAACCAAAAATAAACATTCATACATGTTAGGCCAGATTTATACTTCACACGATGCGACGAATGCTGCAGCGGACGCTCCTGCTACGCAAGCGTTGTACTGTTTATACTTGCGCGCGTACTTTATGTAAATCTGGAGGAATCCACCAGGTGGCAGTGTGAGATATTATCATGGTGAGAACATGTTCGGCTTCACTGTGTTGTGAATTGCTTGGAACACCCATTAAATTCTGATGACACCTTACCGCAATATCTCTGAAAAGGATGTTTAATGATTAAATCCATCACTCCTGGGATTTGTCCATTTCAGCTAGCATTGGGCACGAGGCTGAAACAATCCCTGGACGAGGCATCGACTCATCGCAAGGTGAATACAAGCACACACATACACTTTGGCGTCATTTTAGTGTAACTAAATATGCATATCTTTGGAAGGAAACTGGAGCACACTGTGGAAACCCAGTAGGAAAACATGTAAACTCCAGGCAGGGAATATCAGCGACGTGACTCCCTGCAAGACAGCAGTGCTAGCCGCCACCGTGTCACCCCCTTGTGTGTAATTAACAGTATTCATTATTTAAACGAAATTACCAATTTTTCTGTAAAATGTAACATACATTCTTCAATGCATTACATCATGAAAGTGATATCAAGTATAAATCTGAGGATTCTAAATGTGCAGAAAGTTGTAATATCATACATTTAATGTGCTCAGTGTGGCGATCTATTGCTGTTTGCCGCTGCTGTCAGTACCGGAGGAAGCCCTAGAAAAAAAGATGGCACAGAAGACGGTATGTGAGACTTTTAAAATGTATGGTGTCATTACGATCGGGAATATGCAACGCTTGAATATAAAAGCACCACGAATGCATCTGAATGTCGGCATTTTGCTTCACCACTTCGAACCATTCATCAAGCATTGAAGCACGCACACCGATCTCGTAGGATCCGCAAAGTGGCTTTCTGTCACATGTACTGTAGATAGTAAACAGAGACTCTGACGTCACATTCCAACTTTTAGCACACTGCACCCCCCGACTTTTTGCTGGTACTACAACTCATGCACACTTCACGTTAATTTCTGAGGACCTGCTCAGAGGACGCATCAAATGAACGCTAGAAATGTGTGGCAGCCATGATGCAGGCATGTACGCATTCTGAGCGTGAAGTATAAATGAGCCCTTATACATGTTTTATATATATATATATATATATATATATATATATATATATATATATATATATATATATATATATATATTTTGTGGGTAGAAACTGTCCCCAATGGTCCTGTACAATTTGCCAGTAAAGAGAAGTGAGAAAAATGAGTGAGTGTTGTATCTGTCCTGACCAGAAGGTAGCTGGGTGCTAGCTAGTACAATGCTGTACTGCCTTCACCACCCTCTGCAGGTGTTTACAATCTTGAGCTGAGCAGGTGCAGTCCCAGGATGTGATACAATGTATTCCATTGTGTACTTGTAAAAGCTAGTAAAAACAAATAGAGAGTTTTTCTCAGACATCAGAGGAAGTAAAGGCATTTGTAAGCCTTCTTGAAGAAGTGCATTTCGCCTAAAAAATAAGGTCATTACCTGCCGATTTTGTAAAATTCTACAATTAGTTAAAATTTAGAACTCCACTGAAAACATTTTTGGTAGATCATGCCGAGAACCATAAAAGAATATGTGAAGGCCTTTGATGTATGCAACTGTTCTATAACATTTATGGTCATGCTGGTTTATTGTACCCATTTCTTGCACCTTATAATATATGGAATTTTTTTTTTTTTTTTTTGTTCTTTATTTCGCTTTATACAATTTCTTGAATTAGGAATTTGGTAGTTTTCGCATACCCCTTGGGGTCAGAGCGCAGGGTCAGTCATTGTACAGCGCCCCTGGAGCAATTACAGGTTAAGGGCCTTGCACAAGGGCCCAGCAGAGCAGTGGCCTTTTGGCAGTGACAGGGATTCGAACCGGCAACCTTCGGGATACCAGCGCAGCTCCTTAGCCTCAGAGCCACCACTCTGCCCTATTTATTCCCAAATTTAAACTTTTGTATGATTATATCATAGCATTCGTTGAGGCAGACATTTTTTTATAAAGGAAAATATTTTGTGCTTCTGAAAAAGCTACCTGCTTCAATAGGGTTCGATTAAATCTTTACTGAGCACATTTTTCAAATTCCGGTCTCTGATTAGCATCCACAATATTGTTAGACAAGTAACATTATAACCTTAACTGCTGCATACTGTCCAAATTCAAATGGTCAAATAGAGACAAGCCCAACCAGGATTTTGAAAACTTTATTTTGTTTTTTCACAATGATTGGGGTAAGATACTTCCTTGGGCAGAATTTCCTGTAAATTAGTTAAAGAATAGTTAATTTTTTGAGTCCTCTGTCTTAACATTTCCTTTCTGTATGTTTTCAGAGAACCTGCTATGGTTTCTTTTAAAACCTGGACTGTGTTTCTGCTCTCTAGCCTCTTATTCACTATACTCTTCCCACCTGATCCTGAAGGCAAGGTGCAGAAGGAGCCCTACACTTAGTCATGTATTCAAATACCTCAAATGGTTATTGTCCTGAAGACAATTCATTATTTTGCACTGTTGATTTCTATGGCACTGCAGCTTTGTTAGCTGTCAATAAGTGTCTTTCTAGGAAATGGGTTGCTCACAATCAGAGTGTGTCCTGTGAAGGAAATTCTGGCAGGCTATGATATTCTGTTTTTTCCATTGTATGGAACTACGCAAGGGACAATTTGTAAACTCCACACTGACAAGAATGAGAACTTAAGACTCCATAGCTATGAGGTGATGATGCTAACCAATAAGGCCACTAGGCTGATCTACCAAAAAAAAGTGTTTATTTTCAGATTTGGCTTGAATTGCAGCATTTAATCTATAAGAAATGAAAAGATTAAAAAGTTAGAGATAATAAAAAGAAATCTCAGTTGGCTTCCCCGAGTATCTTGTTCCTTAACTCATTTCCTTATTTTTGATCATTGAATTTTTACTGTGCGAGTGGTTCTGAGCGCTTAACAGTTTTCTGTGATCTCATTATCTTTGGGGATAAGATGTCTTATAAAATCTTTTAGATGAATAAACCCATTTTTAAAAAGCTGTGCATGAGTTACAACTTTGCTGAAATCTGGTTAGCATGGTTAACCAGGCTCCTTGAGGATTTAGTCACTTCATGAAAGAAAATGAAAAAGCATTAATATTAATCCACTCCATATATTATACATAGACTATAATGGGCTTCTGTTTTAAATAACTGCTCTGATGGTAAACAAGAAAGTGGAAGGTTAAAGAGCCAAATAATGCACCCATCATAAGGGAGTGCTTTTAGATTGGCAGGCTAAGCATAAACAAAGAAATCTACTAATTTAATATTTTTTTTATTCAAATTTAAGGTAAGCTGGTCTTGCTTGAAAGTTTTTTTAAGTGCCAGTCATTTTTGCTCTGGGTGTACTCTTCATTGAAGCACCAGATGCACCCATTAACAAAAAGAGCTCATCTCATCATGGCCATCACCAGAGATGCAGTTTATTCAGCACTGCTTCAGTGCTGGCATCACATTCATGGTAGCATTTGGGCCCAGGAGGATCATCAAGTCTTCAATGGTAAAATAAGCTGCGGAGTGGATGTAATTGTAGTTGTTTTTCATATGAGGTGCATCTAGAGAGCTTACCTTGCCGTTTAAATTTTGTCACACAGATAAGCAACTCTTTATTTTTTCATGACCTTAAAATTTGTGTGTAAATATTTAAAGAGTCTGAAGAAGTCACAGTCTGAGCTATCTGTGGTTTGGGACTTTGTTTACTTCATTTGAGCCTAGAATGAATAAAAGCATTAAAATGACCAGAAGAGAGTTTTAAAATGTTCTGAAATTATTCTGTACTAATGACCACAACTGCGTATGCATGTGGGAATATAGCAGAGCTATCAAATATGAGAATGCCTGGTGTTGGGTCAACATTTACTGCACATGCATTACAGTTTATAAAAGGGAAAAAATGTAAATAAGTACAATTCTTTGAAATGCATAGGGAGAAACAGAATCTGCAGAGTACATACAATAAGTGCAGTGACCCTCTATACATCTATATATAAACAGTGTCACTCTGTGAGCATAGAGCGAACATCATAATGATTCAGTGTTTCTCTGAAATTAGTACTTACAGGTCACTTAGAAGGTATTCAGACCCCTTCTCTTTTTGCACACGGTGTTGTAGATTAATTGTAAATGAATAAGTCTGCCATTTTTGCTCATCAAACTACACTTAATAACTCATAATAAAAAAGTGAAAACATTATTTCAGGAAGGACTGTGAATTTATTAAAAATCAAAAACTGAAATCTCTCATTCGTACAAATGTCACACTCTTAATTCAGTACTTTGAGAAGCCCCTTTGACCACAATTACAGCTTTGAGTCTTACTGGGTAAGTATCCACCAGCTTTGCACACCTGGAGTTGGGCAGTTTATCCCACTTTTCCTGGCAGATCCGCTCAAAAATCCTTGAGAGTGGATAGTAAGCATCTGTAAACTTCCATTTTCAGGTTTCTACACACATGTTCTATGGGGTGAAGTCTGGGCCATTCGAGGACAGTGAGGAAGAAAAAACATTATTAACTTTAATGATTATAAGTATTTAACTCACAAATACCAAGGACTGTATTTTGTATTAATCATGCTGCAGAGAGCTATATGATTTATTATTTCTATATGATTTGTTCTTCATTTAGGTAGAAAAAGAATTAAGCTTGTGCACAGAATATGGGACTGGTTTGCATTTTTTTTATGAGAAAATGCTGACCTCTTGATACTAACAGAACACCCTGTGATATTATAAATCAATGTGATAGTTTCTGAATTCTTGCTTAAAACTATAAGAAACATGTCACTTATGAATTAATAAATGAGGATTTATTAATCTAACCAAACAAAATCTAATGAAGATATTAAAGCTATAAGAATGTAATTTCTTTATAACTAATGTACTGATCTATAAGAAACTGCTTTAAACTAGTCTTGTGTGTGTGTGCGGATAAAGGCGTATTTTTAGGAATGTGAGTGCCCTGATGACTCTTTAAGTTGGTAATAAACTCTGTACACTGTTGCATGTAATAAATCAGGATGTAACCGTAACTTACAACAATCTATGTATGACCGCAAAATGAACTGCCATGTTTTTTTCTCTTTGGCTAATGAATGAGCTAGGTAATATAAAGAGAGGATTTTTTTTCTTTTAGGCAGACCGTCTGATCTGACCAGTGAGTGGCACTGAGCCGGGGGTCTGCAGTCTCTTTGATTCACCAAGAATAAAGAAATTGCTTTTTATTTTAAATTGGTGTTTTTGTCTCCCGTTGTTTTCGACTTCAGCATCCACAACAGTCAGACTTGTCCCAAAGCCAATGCAGAATTGTCGTGGATTTATGCTTTGGGTCACTGCCATGCTTAAAGGTGAACTTCATTTTTTAATTTCACTATTTTGTAAAGCAACATAATAACTATTTGTAAATATTTTTTTTAAATCAAGAGAATTACTCCAAGGAAACAAGGACTGATTTCAGCACTGCTACTCCAGAAGGTGGTTCTGGGCATTTAAGAAATTTGAACAACAGTAGAATCTTAAATATAATCAAAAATGGTCCAATGAAAACATGAAGTCATAACAAAATATGCAGCTTAACCAGCAGTGAACAAAACTGAACATCCCTTGAGTTTTAAATCAGAGAGCCTGCACTAAATCCATAAATAGTGGGGTTTAGAGGTGCAATACAGCAATGTTATCTGGGTGGACAAAACAGGTTGAAGATATATCCTAGCCATACCAGTGACTTCAAGATTGAAATAAACCTTAAGGGTAAGATATAAATTGTGCCCTCTGCCAGACTCTGACTGATTCAGAGTTGGGAAGAAAGATATAACAGCTGTCTGATAAAAGGAGTAGAGTGAGTATATGTTGAACAGGAGGGTGACAGTGTCACTTAAAATATAGTCCCATGTAGCCAGATGCTGAAATCTTGGATTTGCTGTGTCAGTCACCACAGGTCAAGCAATTTGGTAGCTCAGTGGTTGATGATAATGCTTCACAATTTCAAATTGCAGCCCAGGCTTTGTTTCTGTGCAGTTTATGCATAACCACATGGGTCTTCTCTGGGTACTCCACTTTCCATCCAAATGCAAGCATGTTACATTGTTTGAAGCTGTTATTTTCAACATCATGAGTAGATGTATTGCACTATGATGAAATGGCACAGTGTTGAGGTATAGTTCATGACTTACACCAAACCTTTTTTTAACTTACTAGTAACCAAAACTCAGGAAAAAGTGTACAGCTAATAGATGGGATATATGTTGTAGAACAGACATGGGCAGATTTTGCTAATGTCTCCTAAAACACACGGCAACAATCATCTTTTGACTCAGATTGTCTCCCTTATCAGTTGTTTTTGTTCTGGTTAAAGATGCAGATAAACAAATTGGTGAACGCTTATGTTCTTTTGAAAGCATGTATATTTTAATCAACTGAAAGGATTCAAGAACTGAATTCTTTTATATGTTCCTCAAATTATTCTATACCATTAAGTATATAGCATGACCAGTCTGTAGAGCAAATATATTAATGGAAATTTGTTTCATTTTGAATGCAGAATTATAAAGAGACAAAATCATGCTATTCCCCTCTATGAACGTTTCTTCCCATCAAAGTGATTGATTTTGGCCACTAATACTCAATTTTAAGGGAGCCAGTGGTACCGCCTTAAATACTTGTCTCAGGGCTAGCAAGCCAGCAACTTTTATCAGACATCTGGCTACAGAAGACTACCAGAAACCAATGCTAAGGGGCATTCGTGCCAAGTTGCCTGCACCCTTTTTCTTGAAGCTTTAAAAAGTTTCAAATGAAATAAGTTGTTTATTTCACATAAATACAAAATAAAAGCAAATGCAATCTCGTCCAATCCTCAATTTTATTTTGGGATTGTGAGTAGACATTTAGAAAAATTATTGCGAAAGTGAACCTACACCCAGAAGTTATCACTGTGACAAAGTTCTCTGAAATTATTAACTATTCCTAATAAATGTCAGAATATTTTGGCAGTAACTGTCTTGCTCCTCTCCCAACTATCACTATGCTTCTTGACCTAACATGGCAGAAAAAAAATAATAATATCATTGACAGTGGCAGAGAATACAGACTTACCATTTATCCTAAGATTATAAGAGCACACGTTGGTAAAGACAGACAAAGATCGACTGTTCTTCATATATTTGTTTTACTGTCAGACGTCATCATAAAGAGTGTTTTTCACCTTCATCTGTTGAAAATAAACCTCTGCCATTGTTCTTGCTTCTCCATATGAGCAAGGAGAGAAAAGGATTAAGAAAACCCTTATAATGAGATCCAAAAAAATGAAAATAATTCAGGATTTGAGCCCTATTTGGTTTAAAAAAGGGCAGTTTTAAGTATCGAGGCAGAAAAGCAGCAAATAGGTTATTAGTGTCAATTCTGTTTAGAGGATTTCTAATTTATTACAACGGGGTGAATTACATAAGTGATCAAGGCCACGAAATTACAACTTGAAAATAAGATTACTTAGTTTAGCATTATGATGCAGCATGATATTAGATTAATTTTAACGGCATTCATCCTATAACAGCGTAATACAATAAGGCTTAACCCAATGGCATTTGAAAAATAAGGCAAAGCTCTCTTTAGCATTTAAACTCATTTAAATGTTTTGTAAGCAGGTCCACCAGCACTGGCCTTCTGCTGAGATTTCCCTACCTAATTGTCTGCATTTCCTTGAGATTGTTTCTGACTGTATTTTTTTTTTCTTTAATTAACTCCACATTTATTTTAAATAGTGGTTTGAGGAGAACACCAGCATCTCTTTGAGTCTTGTGTAGAAAAATTTTTTTTTTTTCAAAAATAGAACAATATAGTACCTAATTTGATCAGGGCCTGTGGAAAAGGACTCTTTATAAATGTTTAGATTAAAGAACTGCATGACCTTATCTTAGTTTAAATACTGTAACTATATTTTACATTATCATTTCCTTACATTGCTTTTATTAGGATGCCTAAGAACCTGAAAGACTGCTAACATGAAAAAGGGATGCCTCTATGCAGACTATTATAATTTCATGTGTAGATATTTTTCATTTATTTCTTGATATTTTCTGACTCACTGCAACCACTTAGTTAGGTATACCTATCTAGTGACAGATTGGATCCATTTTGCCTCAAGAAAAGCAAGAACTCTTCAAGACATTGATTCAACAAGGTGCTGGAAAAGTTCCATAAATATTTTGGTCCAGACTGACTCAGCAACTTCTTTAATTTCTCATCCATTTATTTATGCTGTTAACATCCTGTTGCACCTTATTCTATAGCTTCTCATTTGGGTGGAAATCTCAGAATTGTGCATGCCAATGGAATTAAATGAAGTCACTGTCATTTTTTGTGGAACTAGCAGAGATGATCTATTCTTTTTTGACATGGTTCGTTATCCTGCTGTTAGCATCCATTCCAGAAAAGGTAGACTATAGCCATGAAGTGATTCAACAATGCTTTGGCATGATGCAGAAATGCTATTAGGACTAAAGCATGTTTAGTAAACTCTCACCACATTATTAGACTACCACTACCAGCCTGTACTGTCAACATAAGACAAGATGAATTCATGGTGTTGTTTACACAAATTCTGTCCCTACCATTTACATATCGCAGAAGAAACTGATATTTATCAGATGTCACCTGTTTTTGGTAATCACACAATCTCTGTAGTCTCGTGTTCCTGTTCTTACTGTAGATGACAGGAGTGGAACCTAGCATGGTCTTCTGCTCTGTAATCCATCTGCTTCTAGGTCCAATACATTCTGCTTTCAGAAATGTATTTCTGTATACCACTGTTGTAGAGAGCAATTTATTGAGTATTTGTGCCTTTTCTTTTAGCTTGAACAAGTCTCGCCATTCTTCTCAAACCTCAGTGAATGACAAGGTGTTTTCATCCAGAGAACTACTGCTTGCTGACTGCTTTTTACTTTCTCTTATACAAAGTATAGGGAAAGTATTGTAATCATCCAAAGATTCAATGTTGAGATTTTGTTGAATCTCGATGTTTTTGGCCCCCCTGACTTTCTCGTATATAAAGTATAGGGAAAGTATTGGAATCCTCCAAAAATTCCATTTCGAGATTTTGTTGAATCTCGACGTTTTAGACCTCCCTGAGTCCGAAAGTGCCAATTTTGGAATTACGCCTGTGTGTCTGTGTATGTGTTTGTGTATGTAAACACGATAACTTGAGTACGCTTTCACTTAGGTCAACAAAATTTTGCATACAAGTATTAGGTACAAAACGTAGATTTCTATCAACTTTTGGGCTATTTCCGTTAACCGGAACTGGTACTTTACCTTTTATTCATGCAGCTGTCTTATTTATTCAGCATTACTTTATAATAATTTGATTTGATTTGTTGTTGATCGTTCTTTAATGTACATAATATAAAAATATAATCATTGTGGGCGGCACGGTGGCGCAGTGGGTAGCACTGCTGCCTCGCAGTTGGGAGACCTGGGGACCTGGGTTCGCTTCCCGGGTCCTCCCTGCGTGGAGTTTGCATGTTCTCCCCGTGTCTGCGTGGGTTTCCTCCGGGCGCTCCGGTTTCCTCCCACAATCCGAAGACATGCTGGTTAGGTGGATTGGCGATTCTAAATTGGCCCTAGTGTGTGCTGGGTGTGTTTGTGTGTGCCCTGTGGTGGGTTGGCACCCTGCCCAGGATTGGTTCCTGCCTTGTGCCCTGTGTTGGCTGGGATTGGCTCCAGCAGACCCCCGTGACCCTGTGTTCGGATTCAGCGGGTTGGAAAATGGATGGATGGATGGATATAATCATTGTCTTGTGGTTTACTCCTCAAATATCCATTCCCATATCTGATTATACAAGAATGTGTAGGGGAGACCACTCACAATTTTTGTTTATCACACCGTTCTCCATATACTCTAGAGAATGTACAGTAGTATGTGAAAATCTCAGGAGGGCAGCTATTTCTGAGATTCAGGACCATAAAACCAGGCACTAGTAATTAATTCCATGATAGCAATTGCTTAGATGACACATTCTGCTCATTCTAATGTTTGGTCAAACAATATCTAAACCTCTAAACTGTTGACTGCATGCTGTATATCAAGTTGTATCCACGAGACTGGCTGTTTAGGAAGAGAACTATTTGTGCTGATGAGAGATGTATCTAATAAAGTGGCCACTGAGGTTGTTTTAGATAGATTAGCCTAGAAAATATGTACGGTGATGTGACCTTGTCTAATGGAGAGTGTACTTTATCAAGAAAAATGGATTATTTAGACAGAAGTCTTAACCTTTTTTTAAAATCATGCCATTTAACATCTGTATGTATGATGTTTCAGCTGGGGTTCCTCCCTTGGTTAGGGTTCAAAGTTTTGTTTCATATCTGTTTTTTGGTTAATTATTATGCCACTTATTTATGTTGATTTTGCTTTTGTTGATTATGTGCGTTATTGTTTCTTTTTTATCTTGTCTGTAAGCTGCCTGTTATGTTCCAGGTGTTTTATAGGTAGTCCCCAAAGAGGTAGGGCCAACTGTCAATTACAGCCAAGAAATGCTCTAAGCCCTATAAATCTGTAGGGTCTTCCCCAGTTCCTGGTGGTTCATTCCAAACATGCCTGACAGTGGTAAGTTCACTTGTGCCTCTTTCGGTGCATTTGTGAATTACTGGTTTTTGACCGCATTCTGGATTTCCGTATTGGGACCTTGTTCACCTGGATTGCCTTTTTTTTTAGGCAATTCCATTTTGCCTTTTGTGCTCTTCTGACGTTGTTTTTGTTTCAAAGCATTTTTGTAGAATATTTTTTTTTATTTGATAAAGATTCTATGTTGCCCTTATATCTAGCCAGGGTCTCACTCAAGTGGGAAATTTTGGAAGTGTTTTTGGAATGTATTGAGATTTATGTGCTTTGGGATTCCTAGTTCACGACAGTATTATAGTGTTTGATAGATTGTCTTTTATTAGGGTGACTCGAAAACATATGCATCATCAACATCATAATAAAATTCTACCTCATGTGGGTCTCTTGAGCAGCAAAGCAGTGTGCATAGTACCCAGTGTCATTACATTTATACAAACCTTCTGCTGTGGATGAGTCTCTGGCTCTTTTTAGAGATTCTTCAATTATTCCCCCAAGGTTGTGCAGTTTTAGACTTGCAACTGCTAGGTCAGTTCTTTTATTGTTATATGCATAATGTTTTACTGTGATTCCAGCTGAATTATGGGGCACAGCTGTGTTTTGCAGTTTGACTTGGAAATGATAATTGATTTTATTAGCATGTATAAATTCAATTGACATTATTCTTTATCAGGAATAATGCAGACACACTTCCTTGGTAAACTAACCAAGAAGTAATGGCACCGACTATAA
This sequence comes from Erpetoichthys calabaricus, assembly GCF_900747795.2. NCBI lineage: Eukaryota > Metazoa > Chordata > Cladistia > Polypteriformes > Polypteridae > Erpetoichthys > Erpetoichthys calabaricus. The sequence continues at coordinate 100,560,461 of NC_041403.2, forward strand.
ACAACAAGTAAAATACATCTATAGCAGTCTTTTAAAGAAAAATCAATCATCAATTTATTTAACGAATCCATTTAATGCAATTATAGAGTCATAAGAACTGGACTTCTGTCCTAGGAGCATTGGGTGCAAGAAAGGGGTCAGCCATCGACACTGCACACTCAGTCGTTTCAGACTAATTTAGAGTCACCAATTATTAACCTACTACAGATACACTCAGGGAAAACCAATAAGGACAATGGGAAAAAATGACAACTTCATTCAGAGTGTGACTGGACTGGAATTCGAACCAAGGCAGTAGCTCTAAGCACTGTCCCTTGCTGAAAACTACTAATGGAATCATCATCTATCAATTTCTCAGTCTACCATGATCCAATTCTAGGTCATGGGAAAAAATTTTCTTAATAACTGAACTTAAGTATAATTTTAGATTTTATGTTAAAACAGTATATCAGATATATTCATCTTTTTCAAAAGCTTTGTAACACAAATCTTTTGTGATTTTAGAAGCTGACACAGAAATGAGAGTAGTAAATTATGCCTGTGCTGAAGCAATAAAAATACTGCAGCCTACAAGGAATCTGTTCACTGGTAATCAAGCAGCTATTTAAAACAGATGGGTTTTCCTTTATTGATTATAAGAAGGGACATTACAAGACATTAAGTCGTCTAATTCAGTTTAACACATGTGTGAGAAAAATGTGTTTAAATTCTTAAATTGGGCAAAATATTTTAATTGTTTAGACTTGTAAAACAAAGTAATACTCTGACCATTTTAAATCATGCAGACTTAAAGCTCTGACTATTCTTGATCAGTTGTCTTTAAAAACTATATAGCAACAAACAACTTAATTCAAAAAATATACAGTACTGCATATATTCTTCTAAATTATAACCCATTTATTCTGTTTAGATATGGTCTTGGGGAGTTGGTAGCTTTCCCGAAAGAACTGGCTGCAAGGCAGGGCATCAGCCTAGTGTAGAGCACCTCCAGAAACACACAATTTAGAAGCGCTAAACAATCTTTTAGCAACTGGAGGAAAACAGGAGTAGCAGGAACAAAACCTGCATGAACACAGGAATAACTTACAAACTCTTCAAAGAGAGTTCACCGAACAGAATTTGAACCTGAAATTCTACAATGATGAGGCAGCAGAACTATCTAATAAGTGTACCTAATAAAAATACATATATTCACAATTTTGTGCAATTTTTGAAAAATAATTCCCATTCAAATTTCATAAACAATCACGTTTGTACAATGTGAAAACAGTTAGAGCAACTCTTGCTAGCGATTTGAGAAACTTCTTGCACAATTCACAAGTATTGCACTGCAGACTCAGACCATGATGCACCTCATTGTGCAGATTTACCCTGAGGTGAACTGCTGGGGCCAACCACAAACCTGTACCATCTGGCTTAGAAGTGAACTCATTGTAGCATGAGCTAAAGGCAGAGCTGCGCAGAGACTGCTACTGAGCATTGTCAGTTGTTCTCTCTCTGTGTGTCTGTCACCATGTTTTCTGCACAGCATTGTTGCTATACAAATCTTATCCTCATATGTCCAAGTGAACTGTCATGGAGTCACATGATGAAGCATCTCATTTCAAAGGCTTGCACTGTGGTGAACTGCCAGTGGTCCTCTGCAAATCTGCAACTTCGGGCTCAGAAGCAGTCTTCTTACAGCATGAGCTAATAAGGGAGCTTCTTTTAGAGACTGTCCTTGATCACTGCAAGCAGATCACTCCCTTGTGATGTTAGCTGTGCTTTCTCTCTGTCAGCCCCACTGCCCTTGCTGCACAGCATCCTCATTACACTCCACCCATTCATAGTGCAAATCGGACCCTTGTTGCCAAGTGAATTGTCATAAACTCAAACCGCAAAGCATCTCAGTTCAAAGATCTACGCTCTGAATTGAAATCAGGTAAATGCTAGTTGATATTGTCAGTTTTGTTTTTATTTGGCTAGACATTATGAAAATTCTGCGGTGGGTTGGCACCCTGCCCGGGATTGGTTCCTGCCTTGTGCCCTGTGTTGGCTGGGATTGGCTCCAGCAGACCCCCGTGACCCTGTGTTCGGATTCAGTGGGTTGGAAAATGGATGGATGGATGGATTATGAAAATTTTAATACATATATTGGAGGATAGTAATGGGTAATCTTACAGTTTCAAAGAGAAACAATGTGTAGTGTTTTGTCTTGGTAAAGTAATATATTACTCTACTTTCCCCTTTTGTATTATTAATATGTTGCCTTTGTCAGAATGCCACAAATCTCCAAGACTCTCTACTGTTTATAAGTTACTGTACCATATAACTTCTCCCCACCTTCCCTTCTACAAGTATAACCTCAGGCAATTAGGTGTAGTAAAAGACAAGCAGGAGTTAAGTATTATTGATAACATTCATAAATAATAACAATATGCCAAGTACATTTGAATATTAACAACCATACAACCTGATAAATGGTGATGTGTAATTTCAGGCAGCACACAGACTTGTTAGTTACTTAAAATGACTCTAGTTAAGGCATCATTTGTGGTCAGCTTTCTTCAGAACAGGCCGCATGCCTGTCTCAGTATGGCTGCCGAGCTATGCTCTCCATTGTGTTGTCCTTTTCAGTTCATGGTATGTAAGATGGTCTTTCATCAGTTTGGTAAGAAAGAGAGAGTGAGGTAAAGCAAGCAAATTTATAGGTTTTCTGTCCAACCCCTAGAGCCAATAGGACATCATGGTACTTTAAGGCTTCTGATACAAGCCAGTTCCAAACAGCCATACTTCAGACCAATATGGGGACAGAATACCTTCACACCTGCCCTCCAAATCATGTGTTAAGGTGAAGCTTGGCAGTTAGGCAGCCTGGCTTTCCTGTGGGGGTTGATTGAGAGACTTTAGCAGAGAAATATTGGTCAAACTTGTTTGAGGCACTTCCCCCAACCTTGTTATAAAATTACAGAGTCTCATTCCTAAAAGGGGAAAAGGGGTTCTTAAACCATCAAACCATTGCTGTTATTATCTATAATATAACACTAATATTACATTTCCTTGTCTAAGTTACAAATAAAGACATATAAAATATTTATCAACTTGTATGCAAAATTTCACATCACAACATGTAGACATGAAAGAGTCTAGGAAAGATGAAAGGGTTAAAACAAAGACACTAATTTAAATCCACTGTGAATAAGATATGTATGAAGTTCTATTATAATTAGCAAACATCTGTCTGGTTCAAGCAAGGAAAGCCACACAGCAAGAGTCTAGTTTACAGAGCCTCAGAACTTTTGTCCTTTAACTATGCGCCATCCTCCAATATGACCATAAAGCAGTTGTGTCTCTGAATTTTGTAACTTTTTCTATCATACTCCTTTTAAATAAGCTGCCGTACACAGTGCAGATTGGCAGGTTGTTATAAGTTAAAGCTGTCTTTACGTGTCCTCACCTTGCTACATTTTACACAGCATGAAGTGCAAAAAGACTGATGACATGGGAAGCAGGTGGCCTTGCAGATTTTGTTTCAGCATGACGGCTGTCATTGAAAGGTGTCTACCTAAAAGAAAATGTCATTTTAAATGAAAGTGTGATGCAAAGCCATAACTTAGCACTTTATTTATGAAATAAATGAGTAAGGCTTTAGAGAAAGAGAGCAGAATAGTGTTCAGCGCAGCCTCAAGATCCCACATTAAACTGACGCACTGTTGCCCAGATCAGCAGTTTAATCAGGTTGCTGGAGATAACCAGGTGTGCGAGGTGTGCAAAAGGAAAAACGAATCTGGACAGACGGTGAGCCATCTGTAGGCAGAGTAACTGCTCAATTAGAAAATTGATTTCATTAAACCAGCTTTCTAAAATTTCCCCTGTCCCCAGTAGAACTCCTAAAAGTGGCATAAAATGAAGTAATTCAGCATGACAACTAGTTTAAATCTAACATACCCTTTAGAATGACAATAAAAGATTGATGGAAATATTAAAAGGCAGTATCAACATTTGATTTTAATTTTATTTTTTTTTCATTTGACTATTCTGCCATAAAATAGCAGACCCCATTGTAATGCCCTTAAGGCAGAATTCTAAGAAGACTTGTCAATAGTTTGTCAATTCATATTACAGTGAATAAACTGTACCAGAAACATAGTATGATGTCATATACATTTGAGAATGCACAGAAAACAAAAATAAGTTACACCCTTTTTGGGTATATTTTATACAATTATATATAATAAGTCAACTACGCATATTCAGAATGTACCATCCTCACCCAGAATAAAAAAACCCCAACAAAAGTGTTTTATCCAAAATGATTGATTTAATAGGGAACAAAAAAAATGAATGAATAATAGGAGTATCTGCACGTAATAAAAGAAGTAGCAGAAACTAAATCCAAGCTGCCATCCTGGCCTAAATATAGTGGTTTTCCCTAATGTACAAGTTAGGAATATGGAACAATACATGCTGAATTTGTATGAGTCTCTTCAGGGTTGACATTCTGCTCTATTAACTTTAAATTCTATCAGATCAGGTCAGGTCAGGGAGCATACACTGGTACAGCGCATTGCCGCACCCATCACACAGCGAAATGGCAACAGGTTGGCAACCCCCCAGGAAGACACGCAGGTCCAGTCCCACCCTCCAGAAATGACCATCTATTTGCTGCAGCCAGGTGTTATGTGGGCATCTCCCCCCTTGGCCTGGTCCAGCTGCTTGGGTCCTCAACAATGAGGATCCTGAGAGCCGGATCACCCTTGGGGAATTGAGCCACATGGTCATAGTACTGTAACTGACGCTCCGTCACAATGTAGGTAATGAACCTCATTCGGGACCCCATTAGCAACTGCTCATTCAACACAAAGTCAATCCAGCAATACCCAGGGATTCTCCGAGGAGATACAGTAACAAAGGAGTCCAGTCTTCATCTCAGGTCACTGGATACCATCCATGTGTCACAACCATATAGCAAGACAGGAAGCACCAGGACTCTAAAGACTTGGACCTTCGCCCTTTTGCAAAGATATTGGGAGGGCAACACACCTCTTTCCATCGACCTTATGAATCACCTATGTTCTGCCTATCTGTCTACTGACTTCATAGGAAGAGTCACCAGAGACACTGCCGTTTAAATTCTATCATGAGGAAAACATATGTAGTTGTTTAACAATAAGTAATGAACTTGGTTTCATATATGCTAGTTTCATACTAGTTATTTACTTTAAGTTGTAACCAGATCTGTATCTTTATAGGTATTTTGAAGTTTCAAGGACAGGCAGTTACTGTTAAGACAATGATCTCTGTAAGCAATGCAATGTGTGCTAAGTAATGGTCACCAGATATGAACTAACACTTGAAGGTATGAACCAAGCAGTTTGACAATGATTTATGGAATGGCAAGAATGGGGGAAACATTTTAAGCTATAAAGGATGTTCACTGTGTTAACTGGCTATTCAGAACTTAAAGTTCTGGATCAGTTTTAATGCTATTAAAGACCTCCTTTTGTTAAATTAAAATATTGTGGTTTGTGCTCTTCCACAGTTTCCTCATGTAAAAATGCCACAAACGATGAATAACTCTTCTAAGTTCTCTCCCATTGTCACACAACATATATACCAAATCATATTTCTGCCAGGTTGAGTCTTTCCTCCAACTCCAAGCACACAGAATCTATAGAGATATCTACACCAACTTCAGAGCTCAGGAACACCCTTGGAAAGCCATTTTTCCTAGAGGTCAAAAGTGTTTTTCCTAGAGGTCATTCTAGAGACCACAGGTCTTCCTGTACACCTACGCCTTAATATTTGCCTAAATGACTATACATATTTTTAATGCATTATATGTTTTGTAGAGTAGGGTACAAAACTAAAATTCCAGGTTTGGGAAAACTATTCCTATACCCTTTCAATAATTGTCATGGCCATGGAGTAATTCATTTCGGGAAGCTTCATCAAGATCCAATTAGTTCTCTAATGGACGCTGACTCACTTTGCCACTATCGCAATAGTCTCTTGAAGACATAGGCATTCCTCTAACAACTATGGATCCACATTATGATACTGTGGCTCCTCTTATTTATTTTACACATATACTATATTTTTGCCCTTTTTTGTATGCCCATAACATGAAAGCCATAACTTAACAGCAGAAGCTGTTAACAGCAAATTTTATGTCAAATAATAAGCAATTCAGAGAACCATTGTCATGCAAAAGTTTCAATCAACCTTGTGAACAGAGTGGATTTTACATGAAGTAAATAATTTAAACTGCATGTAAAGATTAAATAACAATAGTGTTACTTGATATATATAAGTGGTTTGAATTTTATACAGTGGTTTATGGAAAAGTCATTATTACTGTTGGTATTTAAGTCATGGAATCTGCATTTAGTTTGTATTTATTTAAGTAATACATGTCTGCTGATATTCTTAAAGTGCAGTGCATTCTGGAACTGCAAATGTTAACCAATAATCTCAGAGATATCATGAACCTTGCAGAACACGATATCCATCATGTTTTTGATACTTGTATCATTTTATTTTTCATTACATGGCAGAGGATCAGGGTATCAGTTTATTGTAAGGCCTTCATATGCTCAAGACTCTGTATAGACAAAACATTTAGTCTAATTCAATGTTGCAAGGGGACAACAGTTTACTTAAGTTTACTTATTTATTTGTAGATAGCAAGAACCAGCACCACAAGGTTACAACAGACATGTGGTGATATGATTTAATCAATAGAAGTACAATCAATACACTCACGTTTGGAATTTTAAATTCTTAATCAAGTGCCCAGAAATATTTGTGGAGATATTTCAGAAATAAACTTAAAGGGGTAATGTATGCTGCCAGAAGTAAACAGCTGAGTTGTTAGATTGATGAGTTGGATGCAGTCATCTGTAAATGTAGCAGATATCTGAGCAGCATGCTCTACGAGAGGAACTGCAGATATTTAATAAGCACACTCAACAGCTCCGCTTCAAAGCACAACAGAAAGTTCTCACAGACGGAGGGAGTGCTTTAACATGCTTTAATTCCCAGACAGAAGCGTTATTAGTTCCTTATTAAACAAACAGCATAACTGCAATAGTTTTGGGAACAAATGGACTCAAAAAATAACAGACTGTTGGATTGTAAACTTTGGCATACACTAAAATATTTCAAGAAGGATGTTAATTTTACATTTACATGCAGAAATGTTTTTAAAAAAAAATCAACAAAATGAATACAATCAGTGCTAACTCTTTGTGATTTAAATAAATTGCATATATGATACAGTGGTAAGCATTGCTTCTTTATGAACCGAATCCCACACCTGATCATTGTTCATGAGGAGTTCGCATATTTTCCTCGCTTTAGTGCAGGTTCTCATCCCACCTCATAATTCCAAACACATACAGATTAGGTTACTTAGCAACCCTACAATGACCCAATGGGAGTGAGTCTGAGTGTGGCTGTGTGTGTGAGGGGGCCATGCAATGGACTGGTGGCCTCACACCCACTCTGCTAGGAAAAGCTCCAGCGTCCTACAGTTATACCCTGAACTAGAATGGTTTTCTTCCCGTTTTATTAAAGAACTGGTACTTAATGATGAACACATATATAGTTGAAAATGGCAGTAATTTAGTAGATTAGTTGTTTTTCCATATTATTTGTGATCTATTGTGTTTGGCCTTCTGAATAATCAATAAAAAAATTAAATTTCATGACAATCAAGTAAATGTAAAACAAATTAACAAATAGTAGAAAATTAAAAGATATCTGCACAGTAATAATGATGGTAGTAGGCTTTTTACTGAAGAAGTCAATTTTCCATTTTTACGAAATTCTGAGTCAGCAGAAGGAGAGTTAGAGCAAGTCATGTGTGGAAACAAGGAGTTCAGTTAACAAAAAAGTAAGAATAAAAGCCTATGGTTAGTGCTACCCTCCCAGATTGGAATTTTCCAATCCTAATTCAAAACAAATGACAAAAAAAAAAAAGAAAAAGAAATACCAGTTTCTGGAATAAAGTATGCTACCATCTTCTTGGCTGAAGTGTGATTCTTCAGCTCTGCCTCATTATTATCTGTTACATTACCAATGGTTTTCTCAGACTTGACTGATAATGTTATGCCATAACCGGACTAATTACTGCCTTCAGTCATACTTTTGGGAGTCTCACCATGACACATAGGTTTTGTCATCACCTGAGCTTAATGCAAATACATGAGCAACAAGATGCATCATGGTATATTTCACAGTCATGGTAGACAGCACTCTTTTCTTACTAGATCTAGTGTCTGCAAATAAGCAACTGAAAAACATGAGAAGAAAGTCCTTAGTAGATCAAGAAAAAATACAGAACAACTATGCAAATAATTATTAGACAAAAAAAGTGGTCAAATAGACAAGGACTCAACAATCGAAAAGTATACCAATTCTAAAGTCGTAAAGTTGCATAAATAATAAACTGCTAATTAAGAAGGTGGTTTTGTGAGTGAGGAGTGCCTTTGCCTACCAGCTTGAGATGTAATTTTTGAACAGAGGTGTTCTAGGCTAAAACTGCCTATTCCACACAATGAGAACATTCCCTGAGACATTGTGCACACCTAATCAGAAATGTATCATTTTCAAAATTAGGCCATGGTTTGCCAAGAAATAAAGGTTAAATAAAATTTTATTAATCATGAATGTGAAATTTTGTTAAATTCATTAGGTGTTACAGCTGAAAAACAAGTCAAAGACAAAATATGCAGTAAAATAAAATAGAGAACACTCACTTAAACACTCTTGCTGAGCTGTTCTTTGCTGAAGGTATAAACAGTCACTTGTCTTGCTTTTATTCTGCATTGTAGGCTTCTATGGCTAAAAAAAGGAGCTATCTGCACTCTCGCCAGTAGATTCAAGGATAGCTTCTACAGAGAAGTCATAAGGTTGGAGAACAGTAAATCATAAGAACAAACATTATAACAAAAGTGCATTTATTCCCTTTTTTATCTAACAGTTAAGTTCTGTACATCAGTTGTTCAGAAAAGGTGTGTGAGTCAGCTGTAATCTATTTTTTGAGCACTATGCTAGTCAGTTAGTGCCTAGCTAGTGAATGGTCTAGGATTTTCTTTCAAGTGACATGATGGATAGTGAAACATTGTAGACTGTTGGAAGTTTTACAGTGTTGCCATTTTAATGAGCACATCTAAACAACAGAAAATACAAATTAATAGGTGTACAGGTATGATAGAGCATTGGCTTTCCAAAGAAATATAAAATAAACAGTAGCAGCTGCTAAATTATTTCATCCACTGTTTTTTTTAATTAAGGTTGATAAATAATATTTTCAAAACACATTAACCAGCCATGATTTGAGTCATGCTCAGTGCATCTCTACGGAGCTACCTGTACAAAACATCACAGCAACATTAGACAACACAAGATTCATCACGATACATGTTAAGGGTAGTGTGAGAAGCAGCCCGGACACAGACAGACGGACATCGTTATGTCACCCAACACACGTTTATTATTTACACTATTTACAAAAGTCACTGCACAAACCCAGTGCCTCCAGCACCAATCCCCCAAAGTCCAGGCCTCTCTCTACAATGCCTGCTTCCTTCAGGCCGCCTCCACTCCTCTCCAACATGACTCTCGTCCACTTCCACCTGACTCCAGTCATCGTTTGCAGGGAGGCAGCCCCTTTTATACATGCCCGGATGGGCTCCTCCAGGTGCTTCCCGACACTCCTCCGCGGACACCCCCCTGTGTGGTGGAAGTGCTGGCTGCGCTCCCGGAAGCCCTCCGGCTGTCCCCAGTCTTCTTCCCCCCAGCACTTCTGGGTGTGGCGGAAGTGCTGAGGTCCAAGGCTCTCCAGGCACTGGGGTGCCCACTGGTGGTGACCACGGGCCCCTACAGGGTTGAGCTTCCCAGTTCTGTACCCGAGGCCCACAAAGGAACCAGGGCGGTCGCCCCCTCGTGGTCCGGAGGAGGCATGAGCCCTCCTCCTATCCTCCTGGCCGCCCCGGCTGAGTGCCACTCCCAGCCTCATGCCACAGTAGATAAAGATTTGTCAACCTGAGATGGTAGCCAAACCAAAAGGCCATGAGTAGTGATGTGCAAACTACATGGAGCTGTCTTTGCTGCGAGTTCAGGGGAATCATAGAAATGGTCAGGAACCCTAACCGAGGAACTCTGTGAAATGCATTCAAGTCAATGAAGAAAGAGAAACTCAACTAGTTTTGAGCGAATTATAATGGTGCAGTGGTCTTTTAAATGCCCCAACTATTCAGGCTGATTTTTGGGGCCAAAAATGTGAGACAGCAGTGCTTAATTACTATGCCACCATGCCTGAAACAACAAAAGATGCAGGCGGAATGAGTGTCACAAATAAAATACAACAAATGGCCACAAACTAGGAATAATTAAAATGAAATATAGATCATTGCACTTTCAGAGTTCCAATCTTGCGACACACATTGGCTGTGCCATGAAGTGGCATCGTGCGACTGTCTCATTCCGCTGTTTGAAGTTCCAGCTGTGGGTAGTTGGAAGGTCTCTATTCCCCCATGTATCTATGCAGATGCTCCACAGTTTTTCTTCCATCAAGATGAAAGAAACTCTGTGTAAACGGTTATAAATATTACTTTATTATTTCACAGAGTCTCATATGTTTTCTGACTTGGGGAGGGCTTCTTTAAAGTTTGTTGTGACTTGAAGTTACACCGCATTGCTAATTGTGGTGCTACACTGCTAGCTCACAGTGATCAGTATTAGATATACGGTGGCAGTACTCATAATATTCTCATTATAGTCAGCTAATGTACCCCTCAACAGAAAATACTGGAAGTATTTTATTGTTCTTTTTTTAATTCATGCCTGGTGGAAATCAGTTCATAACGTCACACCTGCTTAAAGCAGATTTTATAGTACTCATGTGTCAACATTCTGTGCATGTCTGCTACAGCTCTGTGATGTCATATTGCCCTTAAAAAGCATCATGGGTTGTAGGGGATAAAAAAGTTAATCTAAACCAACCACACAGAAAATTTGCAGGAAAATATTCGGCAAAAACAGTCACTATTGAACACAACATATTCAATGCAAAAAATGCTTCCGCAAATTTCACTGATCAACATTAGTCATGAGCTACAATATAACTGTCGTGACTTTACAGTGAACATCAGCTTTTCGCTAGGTTGTTTGATTTCTGATCCAATCTTCATATTAGCATTTGTTTTCTTTTATGACTTATTCATTTAATTCTTATGAGGATAACATCATTGTGTCACCATTCACAAGCTAAGATTTCATTACAAAAATTGTTCTCCATGCACCATTTTCTGACTGTGGCTATTTTGTGTGTAGCAACCGTCAAGGCACATGATGTCATCAAGTGAAGAGTATTTAAGGAATTTGTTTGCATTTTTTAAGTAAGATTTTTTTTCTCAGAATTTTAGAATCGATATCAGCATTTTAGTTCTTTGGGTTTAGTCTATTGCCTGTTCAAAAAACTTCCCTTTATATTTTCTCTATTTAAACTTTATTTCCTGGCCAAGTTCTTTTCGTCAATTGGATGTAAAGTTCACTACAATAAGTTAAATGTAAAAAGAATGCTTCACTTTCTATGAGGTAACAAGTATTGACCAAAACAAAAGCAGGGAGCAATGTGAATATGATCCAAAAAAACAACAAATAACAAATATAAACAGGCAAAAAATAGAAATCACCACATTGAAATTGTTAAATGATTTAAAAGGTTCTGAACCACAATGCTACAGCACACACTAAAGAGTCTGCTGTTCCTTCATTTCCCCAACATGTCATCAATTTTCCCAGTAAATATGATGAGATGGGTGCCATTAAATTCCAGCAGCATCTGAAAGGAGGTTCATGACAATAGTCATTTGTGAATTTGTTAAGTTTTGTATGCCTGAATGGCTGTTTACGGACAAAATGTTGCATGCCTGTCAGAATACTCAAGGGTCACACAATAGTAAGTAAACATAGTAAGCCATCTTTCCCTGCTTCTATAAGATGATGGTGCACTGAGCTACTTTATTTCATCATTAGATGACATGCAATACAAAAAAGAGATGCTAATGGTTAGTTTCGGAGGTTTTGCAATATCATTTTAACTACAATTTTGGCTTTGTGGCTTTGATGTTTTTGTTTTGCTTTTGGTTATTTTGACCTGTTAACAATTCCGCCTGTCCTTTTTTTTTTACCTCCATTTCCTAGTTACACTGCTTGGCCTTATTTAAAAATCTTTTTAGAACACTCAGTTTTTATTTAATCCACCATGCTTAAACACAGATTAGTGAAATCTATACAGTCAGGATACATTGCATCCATAGGAAGAGCTGTAGTAAAGGTGAGAGAGATAATCTATCAGATTTTAAAAGTTCCACTAAGAACAGTAACACAAGACTGCGTTCTATTATGTGCAGAGAGTTCAATAGACATAAAACAGCATTGTTGTAAAATTCACTTAGGCTTGTGCTTACAAACAAGCTGTACACCTAATTTACAGAAATCCACTAAATACTGTATCAAAAAGCTGTTTTCTAAATTGGCTATTCCTTCCGTCAAGATTTATAGTTTTGGATCACTGATGCCAGGCTTGAAAAAGTTGGGGATTTAAGTCTGGGCGTGTGTGTGTGTGTATGTGTGTGCCCTGCGATGGACTGGCGTCCTACCTAGAGTGATTTTCTACTATAGAACAGGTTCCTGTTATCTCAACCACGAATGGGATTAAGCAGGTCTGAAAATGTTATGTTATTTAGAACAACAAAGGACAATGTTAAATCTACTTTTCCTGCTCACTGTAGGCAAAGTGTGGGAGTATGAAAAAATATATGTTCATGTTATGACTTGCAATAGATGAGAGGACAAAGCAGAACTCACTTTAATTACAAACACTGGGTTTCTAATATTTAAAAGGTTAAATACATTTGTGCTTTCAATGGAAAGTAAATACTTGTAAATTAATTTTTGTTAAATTAAAATAAACCTCGACTTGTACTGTACTGCTTACAAAGGATTACAGTGTATACCCATATTAAAATGCATATACATACTTTAATAATCGTTACGTGTTTTTGGTGTCATTGTCTGGCTGTACCTTTTCTTCATTATAGTAAAGATTCTGAATAGATATTAGAAGCCTATGAATTATCTGGAAAGGAGCACCTGACTCAGAGGGCCAATAAAATCTAATAGAGATGGGGCTGACCATACCTAAAAAGGTGAAGGTGCAGTAGCAAGGAGCGGGGAGAAGAGAGGCAAGGAAAAGTTGTGAATATTACTAGGAAAACTATGCTGCCTACAGGAGGATTCAGGTGAACCCAGATTCATTCATGGAAGGCAAGAGGCCTTGATGACACAGATGACTTTTTATGGAAAACATTGGAGGGGGCCTGACATGCCTGTGTGAGGAGATGGTATGGGATGGATGTTTCCCAGTATTGAGGTATGTTTTGGAGTAACCCTCGGTGGACATGCATTGTAATCTGTTAGTGTGAGGAGTGTGCTGCCAAATAATGATTCTACCATCAGAAATTAGGATTTCTCAGACAAGAAGGAACCCAGACTACTTCTACTGCTATAGCTCATCCACTTCATGGTCCAGCACATTGTGCATTCAGAGATTCTAATCTGCACATCGCTATTGTATAGAAATCTAATTGGAGTATTGTTTCTCTGTTAGCTTGAAATAGATTTCAATTCTCTTCTAATCTCTCATTAACAAAATGTTTGACCTACAAAACTAACAGTCACTGGATGTTTTTTAATTTATCACACTATTCCCTGAAATTATAAAGATTGTACTGTGTGAAAATCCCACCATGGCAGCTTATTCTGAGATGCTAGAACCATCATGGCTGGTATCGATAATCTGACAATAGTCTAATATAGGCTAATCGTGCACCTCTTGACTATATCTTAATGTTTTTTTGTATTGAGCGGAAGACAACACTTTCAACATGCTTCAAGAACATAACATTCTCAAACTCACTCAATCCACTTGAGGGCAGTGGGGAGGCAGTGTCTATCCCAGCAGCATTTGCTGCAAGGCAGGAATCAGCCCTGAACAGGCTAACAGTCCATTGCAGGGCCCACTCATAAGCCCGCTCACACTCACACAAGGGCAGTCTGGAGTCACCAATTAACCTAATCTGCATGTCTATGTGTAAGTGGGAGGAAAACCCACACAGACACTGGGAAAATGCGCTGGCATATGGTAATTAATGTATTTTGAAAACACAAGGGTGTATGTGGCACAAGTTCTTTATAATCCAGTCTTTACTGGCACTTTTTTAAAAGAATTAATCTTGCACAATCACATATGTTCACAATTCAGCAAAATGTGCAAATTTAGATTTTTTTTTCCTCTAGCTGCACCAAATATATATCATTAAATGCTTGTAGATATTTGAAAGAATTCATATCCTTTAGAAAACTATATTCTTTGGATTATGATATTGTTTTGTCAAGACTGGATAACAGTCTTTATCTCAAGTGAACTGTCTCAGTTGTCTTCAGGCCACTGAACTTTGAATAGCTTAGCTCCAAGCATTTGCAGTCATGCCTAGTAAAGCCTGCAAACTTTATGAATTGAAGAAGAAATCATAGGTACAAGCTCCCATATAAACCAACAGAAGATAAACCAATTTCTAATGCACCAATCTGGTGGATCATAAGACAGACCATCAGCGGGTATAGTAAAGTAGATTAATAGCACTGAGATTTTGCCAAAAGATCTGCAGTATAATATAATCAAATTGATAACCGTATTTTAAATACATAAACAAAATTCAAACCAGCTCAGAGAAATCAGGCAAAGGAAAAAAATATATGCTATTGCAGTGGGCTATGCTATTTTTGTTGTTATACTGAATGTTATTGTAATACTGCCTTCAAGTAAATTATAGTAATTGTGATGGAGACAGCCATTTCAGCCTAAAATATCTTTAGCTTCTATCTTCAGTTTTCCTTTTGAAAAAAAAAATCTTTCCTGATTGCTCAAAAATTACATTTCACTTTGTTTACCTCAAACATCATATTGTACAACATTCCAGTGCTTCTGTCAGCCTTACATCTCTTAAAATTCCTGGCTGGGGTGCCATTTTTTTTAAACTGTAATGTTTTTCACTTCCTGCTTTGCTTACCTTGACCTCCAAATTCAATTTTGTAATAATCAATTAGTGGGATATAAAATTGGTTTTCAATATAGATTTGTTCTACTTCTGAGTAAGAACGAGGAAGGCCCTTTTTAATTAAATATTAAAGTTAGCAGTAACAGCCTCTACTATAGCATGACTTACTTAAGGATTCAATTTTTGTTTTTACAATTAAATGCACATTGAAGCATTTTATTTTCCAACGTTCAAGATGAACAATGACAAGACAGTGGTGGAGCTCCCTGTTTGGAGTTTGCATGTTCTCCCATGTCTGCATGGGTTTGCACCAGGTGCTCCAGTATCCTCCTGCAGTTTGAAGACATGCAGATTACGGGGACTGGCGGTTCTAACCTGGCTCCAGCATGAGTGTATGTTTGGCCTGTGATGGACTGGCAACCTGTCCAAGTGGTATCCCAGTCTTCCAACTCCAACTGCCCTACAACGCTGCGCTGGATGAATGGGTTTAGGAAAATGGGTGAATGAATAATTCTAAATCTGTGCATTGTATCATAAGAGTCATGTGACCCTTCCCAACAGGAGGACATGCTGAAGCGTGACTGCTGCGTCCGTTGAGGGTTGCTTGTTCATCACTGAGGCAACCACAGATTCGCAGCTCCACAGAAACAACAACAAGCTGACCACTGCCACACGCAAAGCGCCGGTCACCAAATGGGTAATGCAGGGAACATTTTAACTTGGCTACTGGCCTGGCCCTAACCATGCCTTTTAGCTGTGTCTGTGTTTAGTAAAATGGTAGATCCTCCTACAATAAATAACCTTGCTGTTCCTGTTTCGAGTTGAATAAAGCTGGTTTTGCTAAAGTACTGAGACTCAGCCTGGTCTTTGGGGTGCAAGACACCATCTTACGCGTCACAGTTTGTTTGGCCAGTGATGGACCGGCAACCTATCTAAGTGGTATCCCAGTCTTCCAACTCCAACCGCCCTACAACCCTGTGCTGGATGAATGGGTTAGGAAAATGAATGGATGAATAATTCTAAATATTTACATTTTATCATAAGTGTCATGCACATCAATACGCACATCAGCAAACATTGAACCTCCAAAAATGTGAATTAAAAATGGTCTTCTTTTCCTCTATATCATCTTTCTTACCAGAAAATGAGGCTCAAAGAAAATGAACTGTATATGAAAGTTGACAAGTTTTTGGCCTGATTAAGAGATAAAATAATACATTATAAAAAATCTCCCAAATATATCTTTGATTAAAAGTGCATACTAATAATTACAAAACAACACTTTCAAACATTTGATGCAGTGCTATTTAAAGTATGCCTTACCCCATAACCACATCATTTTTCTTATGACTGAACATTTCGGATTGGGCTTCTCCATGGATTGACTATTATGGCTTGGCATCACGAGTATGGCCATTATCTGGTTGGAATTAGCATGTTCACCCACTGTCTGTATGGTATTCCTCTCACTTCCCAAAACAAATGTCTGTTAGGTTAATTGCTGATTCTAAATTGACTATATGTGAGTGAGGATGAGTGTGTCCTGTCATTGACTGGCTCCCAGTACAGATTTAACTCTTCCAATGGCTTTCCACCCATGAAGACAGCATGTTAAATTACATTTAACATCACAGCTTGATATCATTTTACACTTCACTAAAAGATCGGCCATTAAATCTATTAGGTAAAAATGTAGAAAACCACAGATTTTTAACAATATTGTGTTTAATGCATTGCTATCAAAATATTAATTTATCTACAGTTTGAATCTAAATTTTTCTATTGCAAGATTATAAGAACTAACTCATTAGTATTGTGCGCAAGACAGGAATGAGAGGGAGTCCTCATACATTTCCATTAAAGAACTGTCAATTAGCAACATGTCATGTATATAATTAACATGGGTGTCTTTGGTTTTGTTTTTTGTTTTTTTTTTGTAGGAAACTAGAGTGTTACGGAAAATATAAGAAATATAAAGAGTGAAAAATAAGTGCAATATTAAGAAATAAATATTAATTATGGGTTTCTTAAAACCAAAGAACTTGACTTTTAGGAATATACTTTGAGATAAAGGAAAACGTTTACTGTTTGTTTTAGCCACTTAATAATTTTCTTTCCATTTACAGAGGGTAAACTCTTTTCCAAAACATGATAAGTTTAGCCTAATGTCTCAGCTTCTCAGACCATTTTCCAAAACATATCATGTATTTTTCCAGCATGGTTACATATTACGATAATAGCGGTTACTGGTTCCCACAGTCTGAACCGTGTATTACTTTTATGGCTGCTTCTAAAAATTGTCATTGTAGTCATTTACATATAAACATTTTAAGAAGATGTAACTAAAGGGTAGTCTACAAGCAGATTAGCTAAAAATCCATTTTGAAAGTGTCAGAGGCAGTCACAGACCAGAGGAAACAAGACACCATCTTTTGAATGACTCTGAGGTCAAGAAAAAGTGAGCAGTTGTACAAAAGAGAAGTGTTCATGCATGTATTTTGGGGTCTTGTTCATGACACAGGGTTGAGGTGAACACGACATTTACCAACAAATTGGCACTTTAAAAAGACAAACATTTTAGAAATGCTGCACCAGCCCATTAGTGGAAACTAAGTCATTGGAATGCACTTTTCATTTTTCCAATCAGTCTATCCCCATTCTTGCCTATGGTGAGGAGCTCTAAGTAAGGACAGAAAGAACTAGATCATGACCAAACTTAAGTTTCTTGGAGGGTTACTGGGCTCACTCACTATGACAAAGAGTGTAGAGAGATCCTGAGATCAAGATGAGCTAGATGAGGGGTTTGGAAATGTAGCTTAAATGCCCCTGTTCATCTCCAGTATACAATAGACAGTATAGTCACCTTTTAGCATTCTGTTTAAGAGCAAAGCATTGCAGAGACTGTGCTCTTCTCCATCTATAGCACAAGCAATAAAAAAGCACAAGGCCAACTGTGTTAGATAACTGTCAAAAGCAGCCTTACCAATAAAAAAAACCTAAAGGAGTTATAGTGACTAGTGAAGATTCCTCCCAACTATAATTAGCAACCTCCACTCAATAATATCTTACCTTGGCAGTATTTAAAATGCACTCTTGAAATTGCAACTGAAAGCTCTCTCCAACTTAATTAATGTTCACTTCTTGAGTTCTCAGATTCCCACCGCACCAGGTAATAAAACTTCCTTAAAGACAGAGACAGGTTTCATTGCTTGGAGTTCAAAGAAACCCCAAAAGTCAGTTTCTTTGTCAAAAAGTAATGAAGCTTTTTCTCTGGACAAGATATTCTCTGCATTGAACTTACCTCATGTTACATGGGAAGAAAGCTATGAAGCTGAAAAGCCTAAAATATTAATAGAACTGGACTACATTCATGTTCTGAGTGTACTACATCTATTACGGGGTTGGACAAACCTAAGATTATCTCAGTAGTCATGTACAAAGCAGGAACAAATATTTGATTGGATGTTAGCCCATAAGTAGTCACTCACACACAGACACACATTCACACACGCACGCACACACACACACACACACACAGAGCTATTATTTCTTTTAGGGCAATTTAGAGACACCAGTAAACATAACATGCACAGCTTTGGGTTATGAAAGCAGAATAAATGGGAAAAAAAGCAAATATTGACCAAGCTGGAAGTCAAACTCAGATCCCTAGGATTGGAAGACCAACAGTTGTTACCACCAACTTCATTTCACCACAATTAGCTATGATTTTTCATTCAGTTTTCTCATACATTTGCTACTAACACTTTTGCCGTCTATCAGCCATTATCAAGGTATGATTCTTAAATGAATATTTCCAACCAGTCTCCATGGACTTCAAATCCACTACCTAATGGGTGGTTTCCTCAGGGTAAATCAGCGCACTTAACATTATATTTAACATTCATATAGAGATGAAAAGACCAGATTTCATTAGTTATTTTAAAATTTCTTTTCCCATCCAAGGTCATACCTGTATATGGAAACTGGCTAAAATTAAATTTCAGTCAAATGGTAGAAAATATTCCTGGACGAACAGGATTACAGATATATGGAATAATATAGAACTCAGTGTTTAAAGTAGCACTTGGGGGACCTAAAAATATGCCTGAAAATATTTTGGGAGCACAAGGTGAGTAAAACAGGAAGCTATAGTGTCTTTGTTCATACTACTTTTGTATTTAAAAGGCATGTACAATGTCTAGTATGTGTTTTGCCAGTCAGTTTCTATTAGGCAAGTCAAAATGAAATCTGTTCTCCGCTACCTGTATGGCATAACCACAGAGTATTGTAAAGGTCTTTGATACTTCTGACATGCTCTACAAATTTATTTTTAGCATGTGTATTCCCTGATAAGCAAATTCCTTTAAGGTCTCTCTACTTGCTCATATTTGTTACAGATTTTTTCTATTGTCATCCTCAAGCCAATGCCATACTTGTTGCCTGCTTGGTATGCTACCTCCTAAATATACAAAAACACATTCTTTCTGAAAACACCTAAAGCTCTAATGATGTGCATCTTTACTAGAATTATTGAACTCTAATCCCCAAAAATAGTTCACATTTCATAGTTGTAGGGGGACCCTAATTGGCAACAGGTTGCCAGGGTTCAAAGACACCACCGGAATCAAAGGGCTGGAGGGGACTTTACAAAAAGCCCACAGCTAAAAATGATGTCCACACTGGCAGCATGAGAGTTCCTGCATATGCCTGTGTGAAATGCAAATGCCAATAGGGGATAGTAAGTCCTGAACATTTACTGAATGGAAATATGCAAACAAATCAAAATTACTGAAAGGGGAAATGTATGTGGAGAGAAGCATACACTGTTCCTTTGAGAAGTGGCCAAGTGACCCAGTAGTAGCTAGGGAGGTCAAAGAAAGGGTAGGCAAGGTCTTGCAGGACCACCTGTCCAATAGATGGCAATACATTAACACTCGATTTGACAGTTAATCCAGTCGGAAATGGCAGAGGTGGCAAACACCATCTTCTGTTCGCTAGAGAGCACACGTTCACAGAAAGAAATGCTATAGTCAGCCATACTGCCGATCACATTGCGCTGATAAAGACAGTTTTCGACTTGTGTCCCTGGTGGAAATATACATGATGTCTTGCAATCCCATGACTTGACTAGACTGACACCTTTGGATGGGGGTTTAAAGTTGCCTCATTGCCAAAATTAAGAGAGACAAAAGCCCAATTGGCAGAAGGTAGAGAGGCATGGCACTGAAAGAGGGAGAGAAAAGGGTAGAAAGGAAGGAAGTGCTATTGTACATTACTGTAATGGAAAATTGCATAACCCACTCCACCAAAAATAACCAGGATTCTTGACCTGTTTATGTAAACATAGAGAGAAAACGAGGTCTTGATTTACTCAGAGTTCTTTATGCAATTGGTTTTATAACAAAGGAGCAGTTTTTCATACCTGTTGCCTTCTCTTGTATGCTGAGCAAATCATCTGGGAAGGAAGACTATACAAAGAATAGTGTGGAGTCAGGATTGGAAAAAGACTGATCAACAACCTGAGATGTGCAACCAATACAACCTTGCTTGCTGAAAACGAAGAGGACTTGAAGTATCTACTGATGAAGATCAAAGACCACAGGCTGCAATATGGATTACATCAGAATATAGAGAAGACAAAAATCCACACAACTGGATCAGCATGCAACATCACAACAGACAGAGATGAGATTGAAGTTGTGAACGATTTCATTCTACTTGGATCCACAATTAATGTCCATGGAAGCAGAAATCAGGAAATTAGATGACATATTGCACTGGGAAAATCTGCTATGACCGACCTCTCCAAAGTGTTAAAAAGCAAAGATGTGTCTTTAAGGACTAGAGTGCATCTGATCCAACCAGCGGTATTTTCAATCGCCTTGTATGGTGCAAAAACTGGACAATGAATAAGGAAGAATGATGACGAGTTATGGTGCTGGTGAAGAATGTTGAACATACCAAGAAGAAAACAAACAGATTCATGTTGGAGGAAGTTCAACCAGAATGCCCGTTAGAGGCAAGGATGGTGAAAGTACGACTCACATTGTTTGGACACGTTGTCAGGAGGAAGCAACCTCTAGAAAAGGACATCATGTTCAGCAAAGTTGATGGAAAGCGTAAGAAAGGAAGGCCCTACACAAGGTGGACTGACACAGTGGTTGGAACAATGGGTTCAAACGTAGAAGAAATGGTGAGGATGACTCAGGATCAGACAATGTTTCGCTCTGTTGTACACAGTGTCACTATGAGTCCGAACCAACTTGACAGCACCCAAGAACAACAACAACTATATTGCCTTTTCTATGTTGTGTGTGAAGATCTGCAACAGAGCATTACCTTTATCATACAGGTCAGAGGCCAAGACATTCTCCTTGGTATTCTCACTCCAAGCACCCAGCCAGAAAGACAACAGTCAATTTCTATTAATATTGTAAATATCAATAAATAAATGCAATAGGGAGAAAAAAGCTAGTTCACTTAATTAAAAGACAAAGTCTCAAGGAGTCGTAAGAGGTATACTTATGAAATGAAATCCAGAATTACTTAAAAATCAATTCAGATTTATTATAATTTGCATAATTATTTTCATAACAAACCACATTATTTAAAAAAAAAATATATAAATGGTTCTCAACCATTTTTTTTAGCTTCTTTCCCCTCTCATGCTATTCAGGCAATGACAAATAAAATGTAGGAAAAGTAGAGAAGTCATGAGTGGCAGAATTAATCATTTTAATGAGAACATTTGTCTCAGGAAAGGGTTAAGATTCATAATGCCAGCCAGCTAACTATCTCTGCCATTTTCCCAAAGAGCTCTGTAAGAGCAGATTGTACTATGCATTAACATATGGTCAAATCTTGCCGACGCACAACAACTCCCCCAATTCTTCCTTCGTAATTGTTTTGGAAGCATTTTAAAATGAAAAATTCACAATCACTGCTCCATAGTTTTGATGTAAAATAACCTTAACATGAAAAAAATAAGGCTATGCTGAAATAAACAAAAAAAACTCACACCGTCACAAAACAATGAGTACAGATTGCCTTCAACTGAAACTGTTAAGGCCACATCTGTGCATTATTGTGATTAATTGCTTTTTAAAAACTGCATCTATATTACATACAAATTAAGATTGACAAAATGTAAATTACAAGATTGTCATACTGTGGGAACATGTGTGAGAGGTGTCAATGTCGGAAGAAGATAAAGATGCCAGAATCTTTGCACTTTCCACAATACATACTCAGCCATAAATATTTAATAGATCCCAATCTTCTGTATTCATATTGATTAAGTAAATATATCTGCTTTTCACTAGCACTAAGAATCACTTCTTTTCCAAAAGTTCCTCGAACAACCAGTGACATTCTATGGCTCATTTAATGTCTGTACCAAATGTTAAGCTGATGCTAATGACTGTAGTTAAAGCACTGTTACTCACTTAAGTTGTTTGGTTCAATATGTTTTGTGCACCCACAAGTGCACTTTTTCCAGTTTGGGATAATGGCCTGTGTTTAATAATATTTAGATACTTTAATCTGTCATGAGAACATATGCAGGCAAATATCAAAGAGCTTAATAGAAGGATAATAAAAAATAATTAAAAAACATCAAACATTACAATTAATAATGAAATGATTTCCTCCATTTCTTACATATGGATAAATAAGTGTGTAACCATTGCTTCAGCACGATTTTATCAATGTACAAATAATATCTTCCTTCGTTTTCCTGTTAGCAATGGAAAAACACCTGTAACTTGCTGTCAGCCTGCTCCTGATTCCTGGCATTAGTGGAAAATCTGCATAAAATAAACAGACCCTTGATCAGGAACACCCTCCAAGCCTGGGATGCCTCTGGCATGACGCTTACGGTAGTTGTTAGGAAAAAATCCACCTGATAATAAGCTGAGGTAGCGGAACTATCTTAATACACAACAGTCTTGTTCAAGAAGGACAAGGATAAACAGATGTGGCCACATTGGATACCATTCTAAGTCTTCTGCAAACTGGGTATGGTCTCCATTACCCTTGTCCTTACACTGCGGGAAGGAACAGGAGTCAATGGAAACTCCCATTGACACTGTAGGAAAATGCAAACTTCCCGTAGAAAGAATGATAGTGAGAATCAATGAAGGTCCTCCACAATGCAAGGCCATGCAATCTGATTAAGAATTTGATGAAGCAAAATAGAGTGGACAGGCACCCCTTGTCAGGATTGCTTTCTGACTTGTATCAACCTCCTGCTTCCCTAAACTGGATAAGCAGGGCAGAAAATGAACGGATGAAAGACACCAGGCACAAACGCGCACACCAACTGTTAAAGTACCTACAAGCACATTAGAAAAATGTTTAATCTCCAGGCAGCTCAACCATTATCTTCCATTCAAATAAAATGGCTGGCAGACAGTTACCTTATGTGAAGTAGTTTAATGCCATCATTCCACATTGCTAACTAAACCATTTTTGTTAAATATGAAGCAAAATATATTGAGGGACATTTCTAGACTTTTTTTTTGAAGCTCCATTACAGCCAACAGAGGAAAGACTGTAATAAATGTCAGTGATTCAAATATAATGAGTAGCTGTAAGAGCTCACATAACTTCAATTTGAATCCCATTTATTTCAGCAATTCCTATTGGCCAGGATGTTGGCTCAGGCCCTTGTGTGGTATAGTTGTAAGGGACAAAACCATTCAATCTGACAAGCCAACATCATTTTTAAATGAAAACTAAGAGAAGCCAACTTTTTAAGTATTATTCACAGTTATGGACAGAATGAACCGAGGTAAGCTGTTCATTAGACTGAAAATATGTTAGAAATAAGGAAAAAGGAATAACTAAAAAGAAAACTTGACATCCTTTTTGTTAAGGTAGGCATTAGCATGACACTGCAAAAGTTTGTCAGAAACTTTGCTTTTATCAATGTCTTTCCTCCACATCTGTACAAAGATCATTGTGTCCCAGGTGCTAAGATTTTTTTCCCACCTTACAATTGCTAGGACCCCTGTGACCCTGTGTTCGGATTCAGTGGGTTGGATAATGGATGGATACAATTGCTAGGAGTTCAACTCCTGATGAATAGTCCTTAACTCACTTGACTCCATGAAACTGCTACCAACAAAAAAAAACCTGTTCAATGTTAGACATAACTTACATGATGTCTAACTTTCCAAATGCCCAATATACTAATTGAGTGGTTATTTATTCTGTTCTGTTAAAATTGTTATTAGGGCAGAAAAACAACAATGAATAGGAATGTCACCACTTAGCCAAATGTCCACTTCTAAATATATTGCAGAGATAACTGGTGGCAGAAAGACACCAATAATGATCCTCACATCTATTAACAGACCAGCTTAATCCATGCTGCAGGTGATAGTGCCTATTCTTGGCGGCAGGAGGAGTATGACAAGAAGCCAATCCAGTGTAACCCTAACACTAACCCTACCCCTAATCCTAATCCATAGCTTGACCTAATTCTAACATCTTCCATCCATCCATTTTCCAACCCGCTGAATCCGAACACAGGGTCACGGGGGTCTGCTGTAGCCAATCCCAGCCAACACAGGGCACAAGGCAGGGAACCAATCCTGGGCAGGGTGCCAACCCACCGCAGTAATTCTAACATCTTGATAATAGCCCACGCAGACATGGAGTTACATTCAGTCACCCAGACAGTGCCCAGGCCAGGTCTATGGAGCTGGAAGGCAACAGCACCAACCACTACAACAACAAACATGGAAATTACTTTCTTCTTCTGTCTGTTTTATGCCAACAAACTACTAAACCTACACAGCCTAAGCAAAACCTTACTTAAATTGATAATATAATGTCATAAGTCAAGTCTGGAATCATGAATTTAGTTACCGGGGCAGCTCATTTCATTCTGTAGCTGTCTCACTTTCTGTTCATCCCGCATATCCCAATTTGAAAGAAAGTCTGTGCATACACTCAAAAATAAGTTCTTTAGTGGAGCTTTACTGGTCTGTGTGGTTCCTCATAGAGACATTGCTTGACACAAAGCATTTTATTCTGAGGAATGGCTGTTTCCATATAAAATTGATTCTTTTGGCTTTGAAAAGGTTCTTAATAAGTGGACAAAACAGAAATCTTAATGCATAGTAGGCTACTTAGCAGGATGCTAACAAATGAAGACCTGTGTTATTGAATGCCGCAAGAGTTCTTTTAAAATCATGAGCCCATTGGTATTTTACAAATCTATTTATCTATTCATTGTTATTTATAAAACCTGTTACAGACCTGAATAAATAAAACTTCTTTCTGGAACAAAAATGGTTCTGCTATAGCATTGCTCTGAAGAAACAACTTAATTTTTAAGAATGTATGTAGTGGGTAAGACAACAGTAAGACATAAGGGTGGATTAATTTGGGGGATTTTATGCTCAGTTGTTGAACATGGAACAATGTTTAAAATAACAAACATGAAAATACAAAGCAGGTTTCAGGAACTAAATACAGAACACAGCTACATATTCATACAGTTATAAGTTCCTTCATTTATCATATGACTAGCTATGTGCGGTCTTCGGGACAAAAAACAACCAGAAGACTCCTTAGCAGTTTTACTATATTGGTGAAATTTCAGAGGCATCAGCTAAGTGGGCCAGAACAGGTTGTATCTTTTCCAAGATGGATGTGTAGTCGAATGTAGCTGTAGCACAAATTAAGCAAGAGGGACAGGTTGGAACCTGTCTCAGGCAAATTTATGGTAGCTCGTTGTATGAACGTACAACGTGCATGTACCACAAAGCTTAGTTTGTCTGCTTGGGTTGAATGAGAAGTGAGGTGCATGCAAGTGGCAAGAAAGGTAAAAGTGCATGCACGTACATGCCATCTCACCAAGTGCAAGTCACACTTTTATAAGCTACATCTTCCATAGAATTCACACCAACTACTGTGGATGTGGTTGAGCATGAGCAGAGCAGAGTAGACTGTGCCATACACACACACACACACACACATCTTTTGTTGTGAGAACTGAGGTGCATGCAAGCGCTGGAAAAATGTTAAAGTGCATTCATGCGCCATCTACTGGCTGTGGCTGAGCAGAGCAGACTGCTCCATATACATATACACACGCACGCGCGCACCCACACACACACACACACACACACACACACAAGTCTTTCGTTTATATACAGTATGTCTAATTTCCCTATAGATAATGACACCAGGAAAATCAGCATTACAGATGGGATTACAGGCTAATTGCTTATGTGGAGTGGGCGACAAAAGAGGTGTGGCAGACAGCTTGAAATTGGGTGCAATTAACATCATGCAATGATGTACATTATTCAAAGCAAATCTTTGCACTAGCAGACCTGAGCCCAATACTTTTTATTGCTTCTCAAGTGGCCTTATCTTTATTGTTTCCAATTTTGGACTGTCTTAGAGTCATGTTTTCATCTGCTTTATTATGTTACTCACACAATTCAGAACATCCACTAAATGTTCCTCATGTAATTTTGTAAGGAGGGGCAGTGCCAGACTCCTTAATCTGATCCACCTGACTGCTCTTTAAGGAGGCCATCAATACACAGCGGCACTCAATTGTTCACTTGATTGGTCAGCTTGGTATCATCAGTTGGAATTTAACTTACATTTAGTGGCCGAAGGCCCTTAAAGCCTGAGTTGTTACCTTGTACCTAGAATATGTTAGATCAACTATACTTCATACAAGACTGTCTTATCAAGTAAATGCACCAGTAATTCAACCAATGCTCATTGTTGCCACGTAGGTCTAAATTGAACAGCCTGTATTATGTTTTATAGATAAAAGGAAGTAATTTTCACCATTTCTTTTAGAAGTATACTTTAGTTACATCCAAGTGTTGCTGAATATCTTTAAGTTTGCTAAAAAAAAAAAAAGAGAGACTGCAGCCTATTCCTCTTTTTATTCTCAATCAGACATATCAATTGCCACAAATAGGATGATCAGGTGTGGGGTTTTAAAAGGCTGACTTAGTGCATTTAAACGTTAATAAAACTACCTGTTTCTCAGCCATGCTTCCTATTATTGATGCTACTGGTTGTTCAGCCAGCACACTTTAAGTCGTTTCGCTGCATCAATGTGCTTGGTTTTGTGATGATTAGTGACTTTTTATGTTTAATATATGCGTGCCTGCGCATGCATTTCTAAACTAAATATGTAAATAAGCAGATGGGAGACAAGCTTGTAATGCAACCTCAGCCTTGTAACGAACTTGGGGGATCTTCTGAGTCACAGGCGATGAGATTTATCTCTGTGAACAGAACACATTACACTAATGCGTATATATGCAAGTGAAATGATGTCTTATTTGCATTTTTTTCAATAGATGGATCAATCAGCAGCACAACATGCTTTTTGTTCCCAGCTCAACAACGGTAATGTGGATGTTTACAATTCTTGTGGGAGTTAGAAAATGCTATTTCATATAACAATGAAAAAGTAGTAATACAATCCTCTCTTCCACTCAAATAATGTTCCAAAAAACACAAAATGGAAATAAAATGAGAGAGCTTGTTTTAATCAGTTAAATGAAAAACAAAAAGCTCAGTGAGGCCGAGTGGGGCAGGTTACTGCTAACCCCACCCCACTCCTGCTCTGTTAAATCCTAAGCTGTCAGCTTCAATCAAGCCAATGCAGATTTATTTATTCTTTTTTTTATTCAGTTGCAAATTTTGCACACAGGCTTAATCATTTTAAAATGTAGACATAATTCACTTCTTTAAAAGCCCCTATGTGGTCATTTTGTATAAGGAGAAAAAAAAATAGAATATTGGCACAGTGACAACTCTCTACAGTGTCTAAAATGACAAAACCAGGAAAGCATTGCACCAATGTCCAGAAAAGCTTTATCCTTTAATTCTGGCAAACATTTGGCACAAGGCAGGCTGGCACGATTGAACAGGAACAGCAGACAGTTAAGAGTCACCAGCCAACCAAGGCGGTACATGTTTGTTCTTGGAAAGAAAATAAGCTCCACCAGAACCTCGAGGATTTCAGCAAGGATCCCAAAAGGCCTGGATGCAGCATCACTGAACTCTGTGCTGCCATTCTGGGCTGCTATCCTAAAAAAACAGCTTTCACAAAGGAAATCTATTATTATGACAGAAGCCAAAAAGGTATTTTACTGTAATGGTATTTAAAAATGAGAACTGAAATGCACGATGAGCTGAAATTCAGTTGCCTAGAGCCTAAATTAAATGACCATTTGTTCTTGATTTGTTGCACTTAGCAAGTACCACAGCAACAAATGCTTGCTGCCGTTTCTTATCTTTTCTTCATTTAGTCTAACAACTAAATTTGTTTGTTCATTTCTTCATGCATTTTTTTTATTGGCATGACTGGTGATTAGCGATTCTTTTTGTTCTGCATTTCTTCCTTGCATAATGTTAGCTGCTCCTAAAAAAACACTCCTGGGAGTTATTTTTATTTATAACTTTTTTCCCCCCATAACCCTGTTATAAAACATATCTGAAAAAAATGAGTAACTCCTACTCGTGATGCAGTTCAATATACAAATCATGTTCAATGATAAGAGAGGCATTTATTTTATTGTATTCAATCAAAAGACAATACTAAGGGGTCGGGGGTATGTCAGCTCGCTCACACATACTGTATATAAGTGAGAGCACATGAAGAACAGCCCACTGGCACCATTTCTCCCAAAGGTGACAGAAGGCCTGAGAAATACTGCATAACCTAACCCTCCGTAGATCACAGTGTCTACAGTACAGCAAAAGTCTTTTTTCCCTTTTACGGCTGATTTGAAAATAAGAAGTTTATGTTTAAGTAAGTGTCTGAAAACAGAAGTCTACTAGTAACCTTTCACCAAATCCAAATTGTTGTGTACTAATTAAGTCAAACTCAAAACAAAGATAAGCAAGCAAAACTGATTTTCTTTTGTTTTCCTGTTCACCTTCTTCTTTTGTCCTAGCACTAAACATAGGGAACTTCAGTCTCTGTATTACATCTTGCCTGAAGAAGGGGCCCGAGTTGCCTCGAAAGCTTGCATATTGTAATCTTTTTAGTTAGCCAATAAAAGGTGTCATTTTGCTTGGCTTTTTTCTCCTAGCACTAAGCTATCATGCGTCTTCATTATGGAGGTTTCAAAAATAAGATGTACGTTGTAGAATTATGCACAATGTTATCTTTTATAATGGACGGTGCAGTGAATTCACACACCATGTTGCAAGCCCATGACTAGCTAAGGTTGCACTTGATAACAAAGCTATGGTGATGACCAGAAATCAAAATAGAATAATGAAATCAAATTATTAAAAAATAGAACAGTAAAAAATTCAAAACTGAATCACAATATACAAAAAAACTATTATTTGTGAAATAAAACTCACAGCAACTGAAATAATTAAAGGAAAAAAAATACAATGACAACAAAATGACTCATATGCTAGAGGGAACCTCTCATGTATTAGAGTCAGAACCATACAAGAAAGGAGTGTGAGGCCTCCAAACATTCACCAGTCAGGCCAGGCCCTGCTGCCCTGCCTAGAAAAGGCCTTACTTACCCCCAACAGGCTTAATCTAACTCCACAGGCCTGCCTCCAGTTTTGCAGGCCCAAAATGGATTTAGCCCCAAAAATAACCTTAAATATAAAAATGCCTTGTAAGTGAAAGGAAATCATAAAAACCTTTGCATGCAGAGATTAGTTCACAAAATAATCCTTATGAATCAAAAATATTCATTTATCAATTGAAAAGTGAAACAAAAATGTTGCAAGAGCAAAAAAAAGGCAAAAGGGGTTGCCCAACAGGCAATCCAACACCTAACAAGCCCTAATACGCACATCTAATGAAGAATCCAGAAAACATAGAAGAATTAGTACAAAAAATAGAAATTCAAACAATAAACACAATATTCATCAAAACTCCAGCAGACTTTAATGTATCATACCTGAGCTCTCCTTCAGTTTTGACCTAAATTGCCTGAGAGAGGACTCAGGAATGGTGATGTCAAGATGGCCCCGCCTCTTGGGGCTCCACCCACAAAGAACATAACTACTGAACATTCAAAATGAAAGTATATAATTATAAACATAACAGAAAATATGCAAACGTTTTTAGTTCTTTTTAAGAAGTTAAAATATTTTACATCTTAATCTAGCTAGGGCTGCAACTAATGATTATTTTGGTAGTCGACTAATTGTTCAATTTGTTTTTTCGATTAGTCACGATTATTTCACACCTGACTGTTTTGAAGCCTGCGACCTGTGATTGCACATCCTGTTCTGGGCTCCAGTGCATGTCTTACCTCAACTGCTCACGTCTGTCCACCTGTGAATGTCACCCTGATGTCTCTGCATTAACACGATTAAAGTTAATAATATTCAAATTAAAATAACAACCAGTGAAACATATGAATTTGAAAATAATCAGATGCTTTATATTAGTGTGACCATCACAATAAAAAAGAAATACATTAAACAATACAAACTAAAGTGCACATAGTCTTTAAACAAAAAAGTGCATTTAACTTAACTAGAAATGGCCACTGGTGTGTCTTAAAGTCCAAACATTTAAATAAAGCTTGAATTCAAATAAAATAAAACAATAATGTACAGTTTATAAAAGATTCAGTTCATATATTCCTGACTGCAGTGCAGGAACATGAGCATTTCGACATGCTCTGGTGTGAGGCTGGCTCTCTTCTTTGAGACAATGTTCCCAGCTGCTGAGAAGAGACGCTCAGAGGGTGTAGAGGTAGCAGAAATACACAAGAATGATTTTGCAGACAGAGAAAGATGTTTTAATCATCATACTCTGAAGGAAAAGTGTTGTAGTTTATCACATCATGTACTATATTATGCCAAAATAAAAAAATAACGGACTAAAATATTTAACAAGCTAATTACTGATATACTCCAAAACATCCATCCATCCATTTTCCAACCCGCTGAATCCGAACACAGGGTCACGGGGGTCTGCTGGAGCCAATCCCAGCCAACACAGGGCACAAGGCAGGAACCAATCCCGGGCAGGGTGCCAACCCACCGCAGGACACACACAAACACACACACACACCAAGCACACACTAGGGCCAATTTAGAATCGCCAATCCACCTAACCTGCATGTCTTTGGACTGTGGGAGGAAACCGGAGCCCCCGGAGGAAACCCACGCAGACACAGGGAGAACATGCAAACTCCACGCAGGGAGAACCCAGGAATCAAACCCAGGTCCTCAGATTTCCCAACTGCGAGGCAGCAGCGCTACCCACTGCGCCACCGTGCCGCCCCACTCCAAAACACAAGTTACCTAACGTTACTTAGAGATGGTTTACTATTTATATGAACTCAAATATTATATGAAAAAAGAAGAAAAAAAAACTAGGATGGCTTAGCTACTCCTATTCACTCGTTACTATAGCTCCAAACAAGTTAGCAAACATAACTGAAATTATATTCACTTAACCCTTAAACGACGGAACGGGCTAAAGTTGTTTCTCAGAGCAATTTGCCAGCACGCCTGAGCCGAGTATATCCGGCGATGTATAGACATACAGCTCCACAACTGAAAAACTCTGTTCCAACAAATATAGCATATCTTCAGTCAAGCAATCACACAGAAACGTGCATAGGGTCTTTTCCCTGTCATCAAGTTGACTACACTTGATGCTGCTAAAACTGGGGTGTGGCTGATTATAATGAATGGAGCTAATATTTTGTGTACCACCCTGTATAAGAAAAAAATCACAAAACATTCAAACCTTCTTAGTCCAGTTTAGAGCCATGGGATGCCAGAGACTACAATAGCAACATTAGCACAAGGCAGGAACCAACCTAGAAAAATGCACTAATCTATCACAGGTCCCACTCACACAGAATTTAGAATCACTAATTATCCTAACTAGCATGTTCTTGAGATATAGAAACAATATTTTGCAAAACAGAAAATACAAGCAGATTACTTAGGTCATGTTGTTAAAAGAAATTTTCTGCCAGTTTGTTTGCTTATCTAATGATGGACTGAAGTGAATTTGTTCTGCATGCAAACAATCAGCTCCCTAAACCCAAAGATTCTCCTTAACATACCTGCGAACAGCAGTGTGTATTCTACAGTACATTTTTTGGTAAATGTCACGGAAAAAATAAAATTATACATTGAGGCAAATTTAAAGAAAGTAAACAATTAAACAAGTGGGCTGTAACAATATATGTCCAAGTGACTTTAAATAGAAGAACACAGCAACCCTGGCTAGTTAAGCAGGATATCAGTGGCACTGCTTTTGCTGCATCCTGGCATCAAAGAGCAGTGAAGCATCTTAAACCAGTGCAGCTAGTTTTATCCCTGTAAAGTCTTCCAAAACTAAGAGTTAGGTGGCACAGATAGTATGA
Source organism: Erpetoichthys calabaricus (assembly GCF_900747795.2). NCBI lineage: Eukaryota > Metazoa > Chordata > Cladistia > Polypteriformes > Polypteridae > Erpetoichthys > Erpetoichthys calabaricus. The sequence continues at coordinate 100,592,937 of NC_041403.2, forward strand.
AGGAAGCTGTCACCCCAGCACAGAATAGGTTGTGACAGAGGTGTCACCATTAACGAGTTGCCATTGAGACTTGTCATTATTCTTAACACAACTGTGTCAACAAGGCTTGCCCAGCCTGGGTCTCTCGCCTGCTGCTTTATTTCACTTTCACCTGTCAGGTCTAATGAATTCTTTCAGGTAGCACGCCTCGGTGCTCATTGTCTTGCTGTTTGTGTAATAAAGCTGCGTGTTCTCCTATCTAAAATGATGCTTGAGATGTCCGCTTCAGCCAATCTCTTTCTGCACTGCATCAGGGAACTCGCCGGTGAATACAAAATGTCTCTATTAATAACATGTCGACTCATTCTGGTCCCCATAACTTGATACGTCTCTCCTATTAAAATGAAATGAATGGGTAATGAAAAGGATCTTTACATCCGTCAGTTCTCACACGGGCAACGGCGAGGTCTCTCTGTTTCACAAAGCCTAGACCTGTGGCTGTTTACAGCTGCGGAAAGTCAATCACTGGCCCTGCCAAGTCAATTTCCATGCCCTCAGTATGGATTAATGACAACCATAAAAGGACTGGCTTCCTTACCCTTTTTATCGCTATTAATCTCTCCTTGGATTTCGAGCCAAAACAGATTAGAGGATGAGCATTCTTCTAAGTACTGTATTATTTTACTCTTTTATTTATTTCTTTGTCTTCATTTAAATGTATAAGGTTGCTTTAGAATAAAGTTACTATAAACTACAAAGTTTATTATTATCGCATATTTTGCAGACTACAGAATTCTTGCTGGGTGTGCTCATTTACAGATCATGGAAGCCCACCCCACATACTTTTTTATTACCCAAGACTTCTCACTATTTAGTCTTTAGTATTAATAATTATTTATTTTTCTAATACACATATGTATGTATAGGATCAAAGGGTGCTGGCATTGCGTGCAAGACAACAAATAACCCTGGAAGGGAAGTTCATATACCACAGAATTCCACCTAACTCTCCCAATGCTGGACCAATTTAGGGATGACTTGCCAAATACCCCAAAGCAAATATCACTTGACACAACTTATACTTGGTGGGGAAGTCAAACTTGCTGACTACAGCTGCTGATCTGATCTAGTCAGATTACATGACTAGAAAGCACCCAACTGAGCAATGACTTTACAGCACAGTTTCAAAGTATTGCAAGCTTGCCCTTTTTTATGATGGTCAATAACATGCTGCCTCACTGAGCCAATGCCCATGTAAAGGCTTCACAGAAAGTTCAGCTGGGTTCCCAGTCCTTTTTTCCACTCAGTTGATATACAGTATGTAGTAAAACATGAGACATCAAACAGAAGACCCTCTCTTCTATTTGTGAGGTCCAAAACACCTGCATTCCTTATTAATTGCAGCTGCATTATATGTACTGTAATATTTCCAGGTGATGGTTCACTGGCTTTCAGCTCTCACATACACACAAGCCCATCCGTATGACTTAAGACAAAAATCATACCTGTCACGGAAGAACAGCATGAGTACCTCCAGCTCAGTAAGATTATTTAAATGAAAACTCCTTGGAAAAGTCATCTAATGTAAAAGGAGGAAAAACAGAGTACATGGGAAAAACTCAGATGGATGACGAGTGTTCAAAGAGACAGTGAGCAAGCCTCAATTTGAAACTTTGCACAAAGGTGAGATGGCTGCACCAGCCATTGTGTTAATAAGTCTCCATGTCAAGACTATTTATTTATTTTTTAACATTTGACTCTTTGAAGGTGTGGTGGCACAATTGTTAACATTACTGCCTCATGGCTCTAAAGTGCTTGAAACATGGACTAGAGTGCTATCTGTGTTGAATTTTTATTTTATACACGTGTTGCCATGCATTCTCCTCTCACATGACAAAGACAAGCTTGCTAGTTTGACTTGGAGCTATAAATTGGTAATACACTTTGGACTGATATATGAATCTTTGAGATGCTTTCAGCTATGCCGTCTATCTTCTTTTATGTATTTGCTGTGTAGTTTTCCCATTTTACATCATACCACCATAGGTAAGATATAAAATTAAACTCTATATAATAGTTAGGCCTTTAGGCTAAGCTTCTCAACTGTAAATCTAAAATTATGCTGAACTTTAACATCACTGCATTGAAATTAGTGTGAGACAAACACTAGCACATTAAAAATTTAAACACATATGTATGTTTATTTCATACATCAAAGCTCATTTAAATTAACAGAGAAGTTAACATATGTTAACATACAGCATAATTTATAAACACACAAAGATGCGAAGGGCAGAAAATGAGTAACAATAAAACCTTCAGTACGCCCTTCAGATTTTAAAGTCCAGCATCTCAGCCATTTAAGGAAAAAGGACGAAAAAGGCCCATTTGGTGTTAAAGATATACAGGCTAGTGTGGAAAACAACCTTTAAGGTTTTATAATTTTAATACCAGACACTATCCAACTGTTACAGTTTTTAATTGAATACATAATAGAAAAGCAGCTTCGGGGACAGATGTGGTCATGTAAGATGTGAGGAATGGGTTAATGCTGGTGACTGGCAGTGAAGCGGAAACTTTAGATGCCATCGCTCTCAGAGAAGAGGAAACTGACAAGTCCATCTGTTGTATGCCACCCACTTTGAAAGAATACGACAGATTCATTCCATCAAATGGGATTCAATGCGGGAAATTCTGGACTGTCAAACTTGCTCATCCTAGGCCAGAATTTCAGATGCCACTTAATTAATATTAATTAGTAACTCTGGATGCTGGCTGTCCATCAGTTCATCAGTTTTACAGTAGAAAGTAATCAGAAGACTCTACAAGCACACTTTTCATGCAGCGCTCATGATGTTTGCTCCCCTTGTCGATAGCAGCAAATGCTGTGGGAACTCTGAAGGAGGGATACCACACTCTGATCGGTCAATCAATAAATAATTATTCCTCTAAAGGTTAATCTGGAGTTTTAGAATATCTCCCCTCGCTGAGGAGGTGAAATTCATTAACAGATTTACTTAGTGGCACCAGATTAATTTAAAATGTTAGAAGCACATGTTTTCAAGTACGACTGCTTTTAAATTGTACAACTTTAATTACTGGCAATTAGCTTGTTGTTAATCACTAATGGATATGTGCTGTGAATGTAAGCTTATCTGAGACATCCGTGTGCATGATGAAATGAGGGAGATGCTCTTCCTTCTAGACACTCTATTCACACATTCTGGCTTGCACTTCTAGACATGTAGACACCCACTAGTGGCATTTCTATTTTATTTTAATAAATGTTCCCTAACAGGAAAGTTGACTGCATTCATCTTTTTAAATATTTTGGCCCGAAACTGGATAGATTTATACAGAAAGACTGTAGAAAGTGGGACAGTGTTCTGCATTCCAGTTTTTTTTCAAGGGGGTCCTATTTTTATAAACACAGATGGTATAGTAAAAAGGTGCCATATCTGACATTTAATAAACTGGCAAACTCTACTCTCCAACACTTGTGAATGTAACCTTTTTAAAACAATAGTGTTATACCTGTTGGTGACAGTCTATCTAAACCTTTTACATTAAAGTTTGCATCAGATTCAGCTTCTCTCTTTTTTAATGCATTTCATATCTTGCCTTTTTGTGCTCAGTTTCATTCCTTTTTTTGATTCAGCTTCTTTTTTGCCCCTTAGTAGTTTTAAATAGTCAAGTGCTTGCACTGCTCATGCACGATTAGGCAAGTGAACGTAGGTTAAACGTGGGCTGTGGTTTTGTTATTATTTTATTTTATTTTTTTGTTGACAGGTTAGTTTTAGGATTTGAAACAGTCCCGGGCACTAACTACTGTTCCTTCATTTGTCTCTCTGTTACGAAACCTATGTATCATATTTGTGTTTTTTATTTGTTTTCTTTTGTTTTTATATCTACTGTACTACAATAGACTCAGTACATATTCTTATTTTATTATTATATAAAGGTACAACATTCTAATTTGGGTACTTGCACCAAACTTTGCACCATTAAATCACTTAATCCTGAAGTGAGTAAAAGTTAAAAAAAAATACCAGTTTACCACAGCATGCCTTCATGGATTAAAAGAAACCCCAATACTTCCTTCACTTATGATCATGCCTGAACTTTGATATTACCATTTTGACGAAAGTTAAAGCTTCATGAAAACCACAATTTGAATTTGACAGTACCTCTCCATCTCAGATGCATAAGTAGGGTGTACCACTTTCTTTATAGGTTTGCCGCAGCTCTGCTGTCAATGCTCATCCTTTGTGCAATTAAAGAAGCCAAGAAGGTTCAAAATTATGCTCCTAGAGTGTTGAACCAAATGCAATAGACATATTGCTTCACATCTTTCTTACTGCTAAAGTAATTCTGAAGACTATGCTACTAGATTGTAAATTTTTAATCTCTAAAATCCAAACCTGTTTTGCTCACAACATGTAAACCCCTAAGAGGAACAAAGTCTCCTGGTGCTGACCCTCTTCTGGTAAATGCTCCCCACCTTACTATGTATTGTGATGGACGGCCGGGACACCCAAAGAATAGAAGGATGGAGGAAGGCAGCTACTTTGGGATACTGCCTCCCCCAGGATGCTAGATGGTGACTTCCCTGCAGCATAGTGGTGCCCTAGATTCCCACAGGGCACCATGAGATCTGCAGTTTGGCTTCACAGCCCTGCTGGGTACCGTGGGTGCCACCAGGAGTCACTGCAGGGGAACCAGGGAGTTTCTGCTTTCTGCATAGCCCAGAAGTACTCCAAAGTCATGGGGACAGAAGCCCCAAAGTACTCCCGGGCTGAAGAAAATGCAAATTCTCCATCTGACCCGGAGGTGCTGGCAAGTCACATGGATGGAAGGACAGAAGCACTTCCGGGTCAAGGACTATATAAAGGACTGCTGTGAACCCAGCAAACGAGCCAGAGTCAGGAGGTGTAGGACAGAGCTTGCTGGGAGGTGTGGAGAAGAAAATTGTGAATTTTAGTGTGTTTATTTAATTGTTTGTTGGTAGCTGTGGTGCTTGAAGAGCATTGTGAAGGACGACCTCTTTAATAAACATATTCTTGGTGCTTTTAACCTGTGTCCTGTGTGTTGGGTTTAAAGGGGCAACAGTGCCACCTAGTGTCTTACAGTATGAAAACGCAATTACGTTGGTCCAATCAATCACATTCCGGTTCAGGCTCATGATTTTATTACAGAATCTGAAAATACTTTTTAATCACTGATACATCTATCTTTCACCCTTGAGCTTTTGCTGGCAATGTTTACTATTAAGTACACTTAATATAATGATATCTTGAAAGGCACAATAGTACCACATCCATACCAACTCATGAGTTGTCAGTAAACCTAACAAGTATGTCTTTGTAGGAGAAAAGCCAAAATACTCAAAGAAAAATAGACACAGAGAGTGACCAGACTAGGATTTAAACACATTTCCCTAAACCTGTGAGGCTGCAGTATTCATCAAACATTGTAAACTTTTAACTGTTTAGTAACTAATGAAAGGACCAGTGAAAAAAAGCAATATGACAACTTCCACAGACCTGGTCACTCACAACCTTCTACTGCAGTGGACTGAAATGATATCACAGTGTCTAGCAACAATGGCAGACTAATAGCAAGTGATGTATATTCTTTTGATGTGAATTATGGCAAATCCCTAGACAGGCCAATCTTCACATCTCTATCAAACTCATAAGTGTGCACATTTTTTTAAGCGGTCAAAGAGGAGAGAAAGGCTGAGACAAGTGTGATTAATGCGTGAACACAGTGTCCACTCAACCAGAGAGGTGGTAATAAAAGTATTAATTTGGCTGCAAACATTGAAATCTGCACAAGTAAGATGGATTTTTGAGCAGTGCAGTATGCCAGGGCCCCTCACAGTACATTAAAATCATTCATTACAATGAATAAATAGCTTAATGAGATTTGAAACATCAAGCTATCGTGTAGCAAGTCAGTGATGAAGGGAACTATGCAATCACTATCGACTACCATAAATTATACACTAGTAACACTTTTAATGTTTTCAGTTCACTTCTTACTTTCCTTTTGTTAAATATTCAAACGTTCATCTTTGTAGGACAATGTTAATTAGCCTGTGCTTTGACAAAGGTCTCATACAAAATTACCTACAACATCCTTCATTTGCATGAGATGCATCAGAGAAATAGATACAGGGAAAATTAAAATCACACAGCTTGTTCTGCTCTTTCATGTAAAAGGTAAGAGCATGTGCCAATTTTCATACACAGGGAGTGTATTTACTCAGGGATTTTTTATTTTTAAGAAAACGATTAAGAGTGTACACAATTTTCTTCTCCTTATAACCTAACAAATAGCTTCAAATGGAACTCAATTTAGGCCAACTTTTCTCATTTATATCACAATCATTTTTGAAGAATGTTCTAAAAGGAAAATAAAACAAATGATTTCTTTGCATAGATTTGTCCAACTTACCTTTCAAATTAACCAATTAAGAACACTTCGACACGACTAAAGTTTATACGCTCATCTAATTAATGAAAGAGACTTCTGAGCCAAAGAGATATTAAGAACCCCAGCAGTATCACAGCCTTCTCTTTGGACTTCACTAAGGACCTGTGACTTTTCAGCCTTCACTGCCCAAACACTTAAGCATCATAAGGACTACAGTGTGTTGTATGCAGACAACATTGCTTACCCACACGGAAGGAACACCTTGACAAAATTCATCAGATCCCTAAAAGAATCTGAACTTTACATTAACCCTGTAAAACATAAATTTAGTTTAGAGGAAGCAAATTTTTGTTACATTTCAGCCAGTGAATTTTCCAATATAATGTTGTATATTGTGTTATTAGTTTTGTGCTTTTGGTTTTGTTCATTCTGTATTTTGCTTCTTTAACGTGTTGCTGTTTATTCATTACTTTTTAATTTTGTATCATGTTAGGATTCTATGTATTAGTTTTATTACTCTTTTTGTCAATAAACATTTAAATGTAATTTTATATAATATTATTATACAAGTATTTTATATATATTATATTATTATAAAATATTATATTTTATATAATATTAAATATGTATATAAATATATATTTTTTTTTACAAAGCCTTCAGCACTTGGTTTCTGAGGAGTTTGTATTTCTTTAAGGTTTTGAAGTATGGGGAGTACAATTATGACATTGTTTTTTAAATTAAACTATTATTTACAGTTGCCGAAATTACTTTGTTCCATTTCCGATGCCATTTTGTTTGTATGAGGTTTGTGACTTTTGTGATTTCAGTGTCACAGGTTAAAGGGTTACTATTGACGTTCATTCCCTATTTGAGATTGTAGAAGTTCTACCTTCTTATTGGTTGCTAATCTTTAAGCCCTGCGTTCTTTGGCCAGTGTTTCTTGTCTCACACTTTGGTTTTGACTGTGATATTTTTGACTTCCAGTAATGATCGTAACTTGCATTTTTTAGTATATTTTTTCTCCCGGTCCTAATCACTACAAAGCCCCTCTCATATTCTGTAAACAAAAAATGGCCTGGACTGCCTGTGCCCATCTCTTCAGATGCAGGTCTGGCTTTTAGATTTTAGAGACCTGCACTCCTTTTCTGTGATTTTTAAGTGGAAGGATTTGCAACAATTATCTAAGGTATGTGATATTTAGAGGATGGACTAAAGCTCAACTGTCCAATGTAAGAGCTATCATGCCACTACTGTGACTAGAGATCAAAGTGCAAGTTCAAGCCGTTTTGGGGTATTGTGGTGAAATTTTAAAAAAGTGTCAATTAATTGTCAAATAAAGCACATATTGAAGTTATAGATAAATGCTACAAGATCAAGCAAAAGAAAGGAAAAGTGGACAATATGGGTGGGAAAGTATTAAATAATGGGATAATGTGAAAGAAGTTTAAGACAAATGACCAAAAACATGAAAACACTGCAAAAAATGATACAAAACTGAGGCAAATATATAGGTGCTATTCCACTCAACCTCTATATATAAGTCATGAGTGCTATGAAAATGTATTACACAGGCACAGTGTGCTTTCATTGAATTTGGCCTTTATATATTGTCTCCTTTACTGGATTTTGGACTCTATTGTTACTGACTGCCCTTTAGGATTTTGATGCCTTGGTGCTGGCATGTAATCTTAAAACTGTTGTTCCCTGACGTAATATTCTTAAAATGAGAGTATGCCAGAATTTGATATATTATTGTACTTTCAGCTCATTTCATGGATAGTAGATGAACATATAAAGTTACGATATATTTTATGGGCATCTGCATATTCATAGGTTGCTGAAAATTCACCTCACTGAAAAGCAACTGCACTCTTAAAAATAATGGATCTTTAATGGCATTTTATGGTTCTTTACTAGGTTGTTTGGTTCCTTGAAAAACTATTGCTTAACAAAGCATCATTTCATTCTGGGAAGGTTTATTTTTTAACATGAAGTTGGCTCTTTGCTGTGGTGGGTTGGCACCCTGCCCGGGATTGGTTCCTGCCTTGTGCCCTGTGTTGGCTGGGATTGGCTCCAGCAGACCCCCGTGACCCTGTGTTCGGATTCAGCGGGTTGGAAAATGGATGGATGGATGGCTCTTTGTGCTTTGAAAAACTTTCTAATATGTAAAAAAAGCTGAAATATGTAATGTATGATAGGCTACTTAACAGGACACTAGCAGATGAAGAAAACCTGAACTTAACTTGTGTTATTATATGCAGCAGGAGTCTTTTTAAAATCATTAGTCATTATTATTTCTCTAATCTGTTACAATTTATTCATGGTTAGTTGTTGTATAGAGCCTGTTTCAGATCTAAATAAATAAAGGTGCTTTCTGGAATCTTCATGTGGATGTGTTTTTTGGGATCTAAAAATGGTTCATCTATGGCATCATTCTGAAGAACCTCTCTGACTCCTTTATTTTTAAGAGTGTATATGGGAAAAATTAAATTTTTCAAAACATGATACAAGATGATACAGGATCTGTGCTGGTATCCAGAAGGTTGCCGGTTACGAATCCCCGTCACTGCCAAAAAAGAGATCCTACTCTGCTGGGCCCTTGAGCAAGACCCTTAACCTGTAATTGCTCCAGGGGCGCTGTACAATGGCTGACCCTGCGCTTTGACCGCAAGGGGTATGTGAAAACTAACAAATTCCTAATACAAGAAACTGTATAAGGCAAAATAAAGAACAAAAAAAAAAAAGACAGCAGTATGTTGCAATGGAACAATGAAAATGCCAAGGGTTTGACATAAACTAGCCCTCATCTGTGTTATTGTAATTCTATCATTTCACAATTTGATTTAATTGAAATTATGTAGTAAATTAAATTAGCAAATCTAAACAAAGCAAGAGGCTGAGTGAGCAGTGACTGAACCTCTCTTTAACATTATGCTCTTCTTTATTTGAGGCACAGCTAGCAATGACTTTCAAATGTTCACAAGATACAGCAACCACCACTTAATTGTGAGAGGAAACCAAATTTTCTTGGTTGCAAATGGTTTGTCAAGTTAGTACCTTAAAAGAAACTTTGAAGATTGAGAGTATAAGTTATTGCTCTACAAAAATCCAGGATTCCGGTCGGTTTTCCTCCCTGATAAACGTTACCCATTATCAACAACACTAGTACTGTATAATATCATTTTTTTATCTTGCCTTTACTGTCATCTCCTTCTTCCAAATTTAAGCACTAAATGTGTTACAAAGCCTGCATTCACAACCTCTCCCTAGTTAATTGCATTACCATTGTTAATTCATTACTGTAAAGGGCATTTGTCTTTGCCATTTGAATACCACTTAACATTTTGTGATTAACAAAAATATAGTTCATTATGAGAGTTTGTAATGGCCTCACACCCATGTCCTCGATGATTACATTTATAATAATAACAAAGCAAATACAGCACATGAAACTAAACAGGATGAAATAGGGTGTATATTTAAATATGGCAATTTCTTTAACAGCAATTCAAATAAAAGTCAGAGGATTTACAAAGGATGCTGCTGTATGACCAGAAGCTACTCTGCCTCATGTCAACCATATGCAATTAAAAAATATGATCTCTGCTGAAAGCTGCACAAATTTTGACTTTGAAAGTTGGTCAGTTACAGAGTGTTATGGTTAACTCTTGGAGGTGCTGCAAAATTAAAAACTGAAGGATACTTAGGACCCATAACAAAGCAAAGCAGCCATTACTCATGTAGGTCTCCCCCTAAAGACTGGACATCTGATTGCCCAATTGTGTCCACTAGCATGACGATTAAAAAAATATACACTCTGCCATGTAAAATATCTGAACATCAAGTAAAAATGTATTGCAATTAACTGTCACTTGCAACACAAAATGATTAGGCCCTAATGGCACTTACTGTATATGACATGTTGCATGTGAATTCTCCAATGTAAAACCTCTGAAGCACTGTAATAGGTTACTGTGTAGTACAAGTGTCATCAAATACTAAACAATATGTTCAGTTAATGTGGTTTTACAAAAAAGAAAAAGAAAATTACAGAAGTAGAGTAGTGAGAAAGAGTAGGGCAAATGAAGACAACCACAGAACAAAGGAGCAATACTGTACAGTGGCTTAGAAATAATAATGCTAAGAAAAGGTCAGATACAAAAATTACATACAGTCATTATACGCAAGGTTTATGTGCACACTATATATAGAAAATAACAGAAGATACGTCTACTTTTTACATAATTCACTTCATTGTATTATTTACCCTTTAATGAAGCCATATCTGCATTAACTGTAATGGTTACTATTTTACTGGAACTTTTCTCATCACACATTACATTACACTTCCTTCTGAGCCATTGCATTTGTACAAATTTATAGGATGAGTGCTCTTGTAACTTACAATAGAGTCCCCAGTATTATAGGAAGAAATATTTAATCATCGCTGAGTATACAGCTAACTCCTGTGTAGCCTTTCAAGTAAAAGGACATTAAAATTGCCATTGTTCCTTTTGTTCTCTATGTTGTGTGTGTGTGTGTTTCTGAACGAGAGCGCTGTGCGGTGAGAATGACATCAGATTTTGAGACGTGCCTCCGTGTGCTATGCACAAAAAATTTTCTAACTACACTGCACAGTGGATGTGGCAGCCATGTATCCAAAATGGTGAATTTCAAGGAAAGTCTGGTTACGTGGGAGCCAGAATGTTGAATGAAGAGCTGAATATGACCCAACAAGTCATCAAATTACAAGGACATGAAGAAACATTTAAAATGAATCTGCTCATCATGTAAGTCCCCAACTCACAAGAATATTACACTCACCCTTCCTTCACCACCTTTGGTCAATAGGTCTGACACTCACATTCTCCTTTTGTTCCTCTTAAAGTCAGTAATAGCAGGCACAACTGTTCTTCCATCAGCAGAGTCTCATATTCTCTGCTGTGACATTATTAGCTAGGCAACAATGACCAAACACTATCACATATTTACTAGGAGAATATCACTATGCTGCGGTGGGTTGGCACCCTGCCTGGGATTGGTTACTGCCTTGTGCCCTGTGTTGGCTGGGATTGGTCCAGCAGACCCCTGTGACCCTGTGTTCGGATTCAGCGGGTTGGACAATGGATGGATGGATATCACTATTCTGATAGAATGGGCTACAACAAGTATAAATGTGTTTTGGCCGTTCACCGTGTTCATACTTTCTGGTTCGGTCTGCACGCTGGCTTTACTCAGTAAGTATAAACCAGGCTTAAGACTCAAATACTGGCAATGTCTGTTTTAAATTACTATTTAGGACTTTACATTTCCCAGATCAGCCACTAAATCCAAATTTAATCCAGGGACATGGCCCCTCCTTCTGGATCATAAGTCAGGGGTTACTTGCTGCTGTATCTAGCCCTTTATCTTGACACTGTTTTATCATTAAGAGGAATTAACCTTTGACATCTTAATGCAAGCGGTTCTGCAGTAGTTAATCACATCACAATTTTCACAAATGAAGTTCTTGGAGGACATCTCTTCTCCAAAAGTGGCTTGCATTATTAGTATATGTATACAAGAATAAAAAAATAAATGAAATGTACATGGTATTTGAGAAATTAGTTAATGTGTGTTCAGTTCTCTCAGTCCATATTTTTAAAAACTCCCATGGAAAGGCAGATACATCTAAATCAATATTATACAGTAGACATACTCTTGCTAAAAAACTGAGCCTCAGTAGTGAAGCATTGTGATTTGAAGTAACACAGTGTGACATGGTACAGGATGACTTGGCATTTGTCACAGGGTCTGGATTCTTTGTGACACTTGCCATGCTGCTGCTGCCTGCTGGGTACTCTCAATAGTGACACTGTATTGAACTGGTAATAAGGCAAGGACAGAGAGATTAGTCCAAGCAGTCAGGTAATTCAAGGTGGCGCACAGAGACCAGGACAGGTAAAGCATCAGATATATGTAGTCAATAGCATAAGGGGAATATCAAGGTATTGCAGTTTTTAAAAATAAGCACGATTACATAATGCACATGATGTTACACACAACTTACAATAATATTCTCAGACTGGCTTAATCCAATTTAGGCTTGCCCAGGCCCAAAGTCTTTTGTTGTAGCACTGGGCTCCTTGTCTTTGTATTTGTTTCTCTCTCTTGGTAGTCTGCTTTTAATTGAATTAGAATGTATAATTTGGCCCACAGTGAGTGTGTGTGGGAGTGTGTGTGGGTGTGATGGACTGCTGCCTCATCCAGGTTGCATCCTGCCCAGTGCTCAATGCTGCCAGCGTAGTACCCAACCCCAGTCAAATCAATGCTTATTTATTGTTAGCACTATAGTCCCCATCATCATCTTTTTAATATTGATAGCCATACATTAAGATGTGCTGGATTTCTGCACTGTGATTAAACAAATATATATTTTCAGTCTTCACAAAAGCGTGCAGATCTCAGATTCCACTTGCAAGTGAAAACTGGTCATGATGACATTATGGAGAGTTGACACCACACAAGTAAAGTCTGAATGGAGTCAGGTCAGAAAACAACTACAGCACTGCTGCTGTTACAAAGGAAAAGCTGCATCACAATGAAATCTCCTTGGAGGCAGCAGATAGCTTGTATTGCTGTGTAATCTGAAAATATTTTTTCTCTCTCTCACAAAGCAGTAATACTGCATGAATATTTAAAATACTGCTTACTGTGCACCTAAACAGCTTGTGTGAGCGTTTGTGTGTGCTGAACAGCCAGCAGGAAAATAAAGGGTCAACTATTCTTACAAAAGAAAACCTTTTATATTATCCACTTTTGATAATATCAGCAAGATGCAGTAGTTCTCCGCTGTTCACCACCCTCATATAATTGTATATAAAGGGGAATAAAAAAAAATCTTTCACCCTTTCAACAGATCGTATAATCAGCGTATCTATTTGGCAGAACTACAGGAGACATACTGCAGCTTTTACATGAGACTAAAACAAAGAGTTAAAATGGATATTATTTCAATTTCCCTTTGCTAAGCATTTAAGTAATTGGCTGCCAGCTGGCAAAAGGCCGTAATTATTCCTCACTGCCCACCTCTGTGCACTGTGTCTGTTTGTGAAGCGCCTTCTATACAAATAAGAATTCATGTCTTCTGAACTGTACTCTGAAACAAGCCTGCGCTGACTTGTCTAATATCCTTTCCTCTCTTTCCAAAATATCGGTGCCCCGTTCAGGACTGATTCCTGCCTTGCGGCCATAGCTGAAGAGATAAACTTTCACCCAACAATAATAATAATAATAATATAATACATTTTATTTATCTTGTGACTTTCCTATGCAACCCTGAACTGGGTTTGGGAATGTTATGTTGTGAGAGTTTAGAAAGAAATCAAGGAAACTACTTGGGATTGGGTTAAGAAAGCACTAGTGTGAAAAGCTTCTGCTTCTACCCTAGCAATAAATCTTTATTCTTTACAGTCAGTATGTAAGTAACTTCCAAAAAAAGTCATTCAAAAAGGCTAGGAATGTCTATCTGAGAATAGAAAAAATAAAATACTTATTTTATAAAGTGCTTTTCAAAGAAAACATTATAGTTTAGTGTTTCACTACGTAATTCATGATGCTAACAACATTCAAGTGACTGACATACTGCTAATTGTTAAAGGGTTAAGACTAATAGTTTTAAAAAAACACAAGGGGTTTTCATTAATAACATGTTTATAAATTGCTTTCTGTATCAGTACAACATTAAATGATTTTCATAAGAAAAAATAATAACCTTTAGTTTAAATTAATCTCTTCAGACGTCCGCACTAATTATATACCATAATGACTGCTGATCTTTGTAGCTTCCACTCCTGTGAATGCTGGTCTTCCTCAAATCCCTTATGCATTAGATAGAACAACAATATCAACGATTACTGATATATTACTCAGTGTTAATAGTTTGGTGTACTGCTTCCTCACACTTCCAGGGATCCACGTTTAATTCCAACCTTATAACAACTCATGTGAGATTTCTTGAAATACTCTTAAGACGTACCGCTTTGAGATGTGAAAGTCAATTGGTTACTCTAGATTAGCCTGTGTTGATGTGTGCATGACTACTGATGGACTAGTTTCCTGTCTAGTGTTCTGTTCCTACCTTGCATGCTAAGTTTTATATGACCCTGCAATGGATACAGCTTGCTCAGAATATGAATGGAGTCCAATTTTATAAATGTTTTATAGTTAAAACAAACTACTCCTTCAAAGCTTTGGACCAATATAACTTGAAATACAATCCTCCCTGTGTGGAGTTAATGCATTCTCTCCATCTTTTTTTAGGTATTTCCATTCCTTTCTGTATTTCAAAGATATGCAAGGTAGCTTAATTGGTAACTCAAATGGTCCCGAGTAAGAAAAGATGGTTGTGTGGCATAGGAGCAACAGTGTTGGGCTTTAAAGCTTAAGAATGCTGGCTCAGGCCTCACCATTGTGGTTCCAGTAAAACATTACAGGTCCTGAAGAATATTGCATGCTTTGGACAACTGGTGATGAAGCATTATGTTATACATATCTAGCTTTTCTTTTGAAAGATTCATACTGTACTTAAAACACTAAAATTGGAGATCTTCAGAACCACCAATTTTACACACTGGAACTCAAGCCAACTCTGAATATCCATCTACTGCTATATTTATTGTTATCTTATATGATAAGCCTTGACACTTCTCTGGAATCACTTCACATAACAAAACTTTCCAAGACCTGCTTAATAAAATCCAAAATTCCAGGAGGCCAGAGCCCAGCCCAGCAACATTGCCACCAAGGCAGGAAGCAATTCTAAACAGGTTGTCAGTCCATTGCAGGGCCCACTACTGCACACACCCACACCACTAAAGAACCAATTTGTAGTCACAAAAAGAAGGTCTTGGAGAATGTCGATAGACAAACATACTACCTAGAGGAAAAATCTATACAGACATACAAACTGGGAATCAAGACCATTAGGTTGAATGTTTAAGACAACGGTTTCTTCCACTGCACCAATGAGAAATAATTCAGTCTTTACTTAATACAGCACCTTTCACAAAGTGTATCCTAACAAAGTTCTATATAAAACACATCGCCAATGAGACATTTTCATATTATTCTGCTTGCTTTGCATTACACTAGGTTGCCCAAGCATGAGAAAATATACAGGGAATTCTGGAACCAAAAAGTTTTAAATTACCATAAGCACCCAAAGCATCTGGGTACAGGTCCTGCTATAATTTTGAATTCCTCAGTATTTCTTACATATTCTAGGGTGTAGGAAAAATTAACTTCCTGTGTTAAGCATTTTTCAAGCTTAAGAACTGAATTTGATAATGCACTCTAAAATTGCACAGTGAGCTGCACTTCATTTTTGTATATTTACTGGTAGTCAAGGCTAAGAAAAAAGATTTTTTTTTTTAATTATATCTATTTAAAATTACAGAGGCGCCTGAAGTTGTTTTTGGAAGACTGATTCTAATAATTTAGATTGAGTTCAATGTTAAACATCCACATTTCATTTTGGATTTTTTAGACTCCATGTGGTACAAAGTACTTTTTGAGAGTCACTCCTGTATGATCAAACCCACACAGCATCAAATATTGAAAAACTATATAAGAAATGGGGAATCAAGGCATGTCAGTAAATATTTTATAGTGCACAATGCATGGAATGTTAACGGTAAATGATTTCCAAGAAAATGGAGGTGTCAAATGGTTCTTAACACAGCATTCTCAAATACATTTAATCTTATTCAGGGTTTTAAAGTGTATCCTAGCAGCATCGGGTGTAAGACAGGTGCAATTCTGAAAAGAGTAATAGTCCCTCACTGGGCCAAACCTTCTACACAAGCACAAAGGGTATATTTAGAGGCATTGATTAAACTAACCTGTACATGTCTAAGAAAACCTTTATCACCAAGTTTACACCAAGAGAACCTGCAAACTCCGTGCCAGCAATGTCTGGGTGTGGGATTCGAATCCAGCATGCTTGATCTGTGAGGCAGCAGCACTGACTATTCAACTACTATACTGCCTTCAACAGGTTTAAAAGCATTTTCCTTTTTAAATCTGGTTAACTTGTCTTCTTCCTGAATGTCTTTTTGACCTGTGTATTTGCATGACCCATGAGCAGGATATAACCTGGTGTTCAGGGTTTATTTTCTGTTTTTATTTTATTTTACTGAATAACTGGAGAAATATGAAACACATATTCCCACTCCAAAAATAGAAAAGAAGTTCAGAAGTTTAGATAGACAGCATTTCTGCTCTGTCTAATGAAGCTATACAACCAAAACCTTGTTTCTTCAGCCTTTATTACTTTTTACAGTGTGGTAATGAACCTTAGGTGTTTATCTGTTGAAGTATCTTGATGCGGCCCTCCACCAACTCCTTTGCCATTTGAGCATTTTAGTGATATTGTTCATTTATAAGCTTTCTGTTGTTCAAATATTTTTGAAAAAGTTATAGAATTTGAATTGGTCAGCACATATACAGCAATATGTGACCTGAAGAGCAGATAATTCATAATCACTGTACATCACACTGCAAATCCATTTTATATCCAAAGAATTAAAGTAAAGCATATAACTAGGAAAAATAATCAAGAAGGGACCTTGGCTGAAAGTAGCCAGTGGTCAAATATGATAGAGATTAGATGGAAAGTCTACAGAGAACATGACTCTGCAGGATCAGCATTCACAAAGTCTATCCATTCATCTGCTAGTGAACCTCCTTAATTTAGTTAAGGGTTGCAGGAACAGAAGCCTATCTTAGCAGCACTGAATGAAAAGAAGGACCCATTATATCTATATTTCAATCAGTTTACTGAAACTCATTTTCCACTGCAGGGTTACAGCAGAACTGGACAAAAAGCAAGAACCAACCCATGCCAGTCTATTAGTCCTCGAACATGATCAAAAGTAAACCAACTAACAAATACTTCCATCTCAGGAAGTATAGTTTAAAATCTGTAGCACTGGCCTTGGGCAGGTTATTCTAACTCTGGGCCACCATACTGCAGAAAGCACTGCAACTTTAGGATATGAAAAATTAGGAAAAAATTGAAAAATGTAGGTTATTTCCACAAAGGTTATGAACACTCACATTTAGCTTTTAGAATAAAATATGAAATTACTTCCAATTCATTACAAAGTGCACCACTGGCAGAATGTAAAGGTGGCCTTCTGTGGTTTCAACTTCATAGCCTAATGACATCACTGCCTGTTTACGGAAGATACCTAAAAATATAGAATTAATATGCATGATATGAGAAGGATTTGGGCTTGAGCATAACCTTGAGATTGTCTGCTACCCTTCTTATATATCAAATTCAATAATAAAGATTGGTATCTCTTTGACATATTGTTTGTTTAAAAGGCTTAGGAAGTATAAACCCATTTTAAGGTGTATGGTGGCATGTTTAAATGTCGCAGAAAGAAGAGAGGAAGGTCGACTCCATATATTCAAACTAAATTACTTTCATTTCAGTGCTGTGTGTATAAAATACAAAATAGGGAAAAAAGGCAGTATTTACAAGTCATATTAACAAAATGGTGAAAACATCAGCATATGATTTGATTCTATTATTCACAACAGGTGAGGGGATGCTGGCGCACGCATGTTGTTGCCGCTCCTCCCTTTTCATTAAAATTCATGTTAACCTTGCACTTTTTTGCACTTCTTTCATTTTCTTTTATTGTATGCATAGTTCATGGATGCAATAGACTTGAATAGCATTTAATTTAAGCCCCTTAAGCAACGGAAAGGTACTATATAAGTAAAATGCATTGTTAGTATTATTGTTACTGGAAATCACTGGAAAATCAATAAAACTGGAGTTCCACAGACTCAGAAAATGAATAAGCAAAGACAAAACTATATTAGCACATATACAGAATTTGACCTCCTAGACGCCTCCCTGTGGAGGTTTTACGGGCACGACCAGATGGGAGGAAACCCAGGAGAAGACCTAGGGCTCGCTTGGGGAAATTATATCTCCCAGATTGCCTGAGAACGCCTTTGGATCCGACAGTATGAGTTGGCAAGTGTGACTGGGGGAAAAGGACGGATAGGCCTCACTGCTAAGACTGTTACTCCCACGACCCAGTTTTGGATATGCAGTGGAAAATGAATGATTGAATACTGACCCTGATGAAACTCAATTTCAGCATTCCTACCAACAAAAAACAGAATAGACCCTTAAGTACAGTAGGCAATTGTTAAAAAATCAGCCATTATTAAACACCAGTAACGGCACACTGCACAATACATGCAGGGAATACAATGGACTTGAGCATTCCTAGTTTTCATCCTCTTTTTGTGTACGTTCATCATTCGTTTGCTCAGAGGTTGATACACTTGCTGCTTCTTGAGCAGCTCTTCTCTTCTCCACCCTAGCAGCCCGCTTCTTCCGTCAGCATCTTTTCACGTTAAAATTGATTGTCAGTGTTTGTGTTGCAATTACTTAACATGTTTTCCTTAATTTTTCACTTAAGCTGGCACTTAAGTCTTCAATCTGCCTCAAGAATGATTTAAGATATGAAGAGGTAGGGGAAGTGACGGCGAAGGTGGGAGGGAATGAGAACGGCACCCATACGGATGCGCCACATGGCTGCCCGGCTGGCTGCTGCCGAGAGTTGATTCTATAATAAAATAAAATAAAAAGAGGAATAACCTTGGAGGTCAATCATCACCCCGAAAGCGGATAGTAGATGTCACGTAGTATATGTGTACCAAATTTCAGGTCAATAGTTTAAACGGTTTGCGAGCTACAGGTGATTTAAAATCCTGGACAGACAAATGGACAGCCACGGTAGCGTATTATATAAGAAGATTAGTAACAGGGATTAAAATGAGGAATATGTTTGCTTTTCTATGTCATTAGACTTTTTTGTATTGAAACTCTTTTTAAGGATTTAAGGCATCCGTAAACAATAACAACCACAACTCATCTCCATTTTCAGCTCAGGTTCCAGCCATCATTGTTCAAAGGTTTTCCACAGACTACATATTTCTCAGCACACCTGCTTAGATCACTTGTGTGTTCAAATTGCCTCTCTGTTACTTTATCACCACACACCAATGCTTTTGATGGGTTTATAGGGTCATTATTGTTTCGTGTACAGCAAAATTCTTAACTTGTGTGTGCTAATCAACATGCAACACGTCAACACACAGATGAGAAAGTATGACAACTTTACCTTGAAACTTCATTACCAGAACAAACCTCAGAACATAATCATTATACAATTGTAAACAAAGTAACCATTGCAGCATTACAGCTTTGCATGTTAACAAATCTCTCTATTATATAAAAAAATCCTGGGACGAGACCTTTTAGCCTGGGACGAGATGTGACTTTTTCAGAGAGATACTTTCAAGTCCCGCAAGATGAGACTTTGTGCCAAGAGATTTAACTATGCCCAGGGCCGGAAATAAATGACAGAGTAGATGACAAAGTAGAACGTCGTAAAGAGGTTAACAAATGTTTGGTCGTGATACATATGCAGAGCAGGTTAGAGATTATGAAAGTAGTAAAATTCAAAAGTCTCAAAAAACTGATAGTAAAGATCGAAGTAGCGCAAACAAACGGAAATTATTACACAGTGAAACAATGGAACAGCGAAAAGAGATTGAATATATGGACACAGGTGATATGACAGTATGTAGATATTGTTCGGATTTAAACTTTAAGTCAGAGACTTGTAGATCGTCTAATTCGTGTTGCCATCAGGGAAAAGTAGTATTTCTTCCCAATGAAGAGGCGAATCTGCGAGAATTAAAAGATTTGTTGTTTGGTGAAAGTGAAATCCACATACAAGAGCGGCAGAAACGTGAAGTGGCTGGCGCGTAGCGCAGGATGGGGGGTTGGCGAGCGAAGTGAGCATGGGGTGAAGCCCCCAAGTATTATCTAAAACATGCAAGGGAGATGACTTGAATTGTGAGCATTGTCATCAAGGTTCTGCCTCAGTAATTCATATGCTTCAAGAATGACCTACACTCAGATCTTAAAAAAACAAAATCTTTGCTTATTTGCCTGACATTTTTTAATTCATAATTATTTGAAAGTTCACCAACAGTACTAATCTTGATGAATAAACCTTCTGTAAAAAGTCACTCAATGTCTTATCTTACTTATTTAGAAGATTTATATCCCACCTTTCATAACTCAGTGAACAAATGATGTCTAATTTTCATGGTATTTCACACAAGACCTATTTTCAGTTATTAGAAACAAGCCTACTTAACATAAAGTTGGTTTAAATAAATATCTGCCATTACTTTATGGTTTTTTTCTTCTGTCAAAAAGAGTGGTTTGTTAATTACATGTGCTAAGTTGGATTAAAATGTCAAGAATGCAGTTTCAAGTGTAGCCTTATCCATAAAGTTACACAGATCTAATAAAACCACCTTCTTCTGATATGTCAAATCAATTAGCAGGATTTTCTGAATTGGGGTAGAAGATTCTTCTCATCCCCTCTTACCAGTCATTACATCCCAACAGCCTCTGCAGTTATAAACAGTTTCAACAAATGAACACAATTCAAAAGACCACCCTGCATGCAAGCTCATGTATAAATGGAGTTATAGTTCCCAAAGAAAGCCTTGTGAATGAGACAAAGAAATAGTAGGACCTTCCTTGCAGGCCAAAAGCCAAATAAATTCACAGACGTGCTTCGGAAGAACGGGTCCCAGGACTCCAACTTGGCAGGTACTTTACAGAAACATAATGGCAAAGGTTCCAAATAGAGACAAGAACACTAACCAATAAAGTACTCATTATCAAGGCGCCATAGATTATTCAGACATTTAGAAATCTTAAAGCTGTGCCAATCACCTTTCTCCCTGCTTGCCTAATTTCATTAAGAATTTGAACATGAATCTTTTATAACAACAGGTTTGTTTGGTAGAATTAACCAAAAGGTGAAACATTTAATAATGTAATGCAAGGGGCAGAAGTCGTCACAGCAATGAATCATAATTTTCTTGATGCCAAAAAACCAGCATGTTAACATAATACACAAAACAGGCTTATGAATTTATTTACATAAATAGATGCTTATCTAGATAAAGTAATGTGCCACTCAAGCATAAGGAAGCCAGTCTATCATCTTTAATGATGTAGGTTCCACACAAGGATCCTGGTTTTTAAACAAAATGTGATGCCTTCTAATTATCTTACATTAACACAATATGTTTCTCATTCATTCACTGCCACTTTTACAGATTTTCTCTCATGATTGTGGTGGTACCTCTCTTTTATTCAAATTGGACAGTGCTGTAGCTCTGTGCCCCGAATAGCTGACCATTATTACACAAAGGTTGACAGGATGGTATTTCTGCACAAGATACACATCAGTGTTCTCCATCTCATTTTAATCCAGTTTGTTTCCTATATTCATGCCACACCAATGCTTCTTGACATCTAAATCAGTATCTTCAAGGAAGGCCAGCTCAGTCTAAACTATATAAAGAGACAGAGTGACCACTTTTAGTTACACCTGTGGGTTTCTCAATCTATAACAGAATCACAAAGGCAGGAATCCCGTTTATCAATAGATTGTGAATATACAAAATTTAGTAGGAAAATAGCAAGACTAAAAATGTAAGAGGCGTTGAGTCATACATGGCTTTGGGAACTAGAGGTGTTGGCAGGACAATTCCCTTATTGTCACAGGTAATTTGGGAATATGACACCAGCAAAAATAATTCCAGTCAGTGTTGGAAAAAAGGCAATAAAGTTTGCAGAGGACTAAGCAATCTATACACAGCCAAATAAGAGCTAACTGCTGTAGTGATGCTAAGCCACATCAGACTTGTCATACTTTGTCACTAATGGGGTATGTCTGCCTAACTGATTCCCACTCCATCAGGAAAAACAGTACAGTGTGTTTGCTGTGGAAAGGAGAGGTTAGGAGCACATCGTCCATCCAACAACGGGTGCTGGCAGTAGAAGTCTAACACTTTGTGGTGATTTTTTGTGGCACACATACAGTATAGCCTGTTGATTAGAAAATAGCAATGTTTAAATGTCACAGAATACTCATAAGTGTTGTAAATTGGGACCATATCTTCAGGGCAACATAGTACCCATCTATTAATGGTCATTTGTAACAGGTTAACACTACACCACAAGTTTAGAAAATCCCTTAAACAGTTCCAGGAACATAACAAAGAATTCATGTTAATCCAGTGGTCTATCCTACCGCCAAAATCAACCCAAAAATCATTTGTGAATTCAAAAATACTTAAAAGGTGAATAAACTCTAAACCACGTTTCATTTTTTTTAAAATAAAGATAACAAGGTTTTTAATATTATTGTATTATAAAGGAAATATCATTCTGAGTTCTGGTGGTACTGTTATCTCAGGGAAGCAATGTTGCGCAATCACTGTCCTTCTAGATGTTGCATATTAAGCCAAAGTCTGTATGTTTTTATTCTTTGTATTCCAGTTTTCCTCCCACAGACCAAAGATATGCACTCCGCTACTTGGCAGCTCTACACTGGACCCAGTATGAAGGAGTGAGTGAGGGAGTGTGGGTGTATGAGTGGGAATGGTTCTCATTTTGCACTCAATGCAACTGGGATAGGCTCCAGCCTGCGACCCTTAATTTAAATTAGGCATGTTCACAGATACATGGAGGAGTGGATTTCTGTCCTGGTTAGAAGACATCAGGAAGCCACCTTTGTTACTTGTTGCAAAAGAGATAGTGACTGGTGGGGAGTGAGCGTTTGGACACTGTTGGCGCTTCTCACAGCACTTTTCCACAACCCTCACCTCCCGCCTCCGAAACTGTTTGCAATTGCATCTTCATACTTTGAAGTGGACAATTCATAAAAGTGTTCTGAAAGGTAATACTAACGTCTAGTTAGGCTTGCTTATTTTTGCTCAATGGGAAGCCAAAGGAATTGGAGAGAACAAGTTTTTCTTTATTTACCGTATAGTCAATACATATTTTCCAAGGATCTGTGTCTTTTTAATGGAATGTGCAATACTTTTGTATTTATTTTTTGTTCAGTTTTCAATTATTATTTTACACAAGCACTATGGAGTTGTACCGTGTTAGCCATTATGGATGTAATGAGAAGTCAAGCAAAATGACAACTTTAATTGGCTAACTAAAATCATTACAATATTACATCTTGCCTGAAGAAGGGGCCTAAGTTGCCTCGAAAGCTTGCATATTATAATTTTTTTAATTAGCCAAAAAAAGCATCATTTTGTTTGACTTCTCATTATTTTACATAATAAATACTTTATATTTAGGATATAATTAATTAGATTAAATGACTTAATTCATTCTTTTAAAAAACAACTTAAAGCTCATTTGTTCAGTAAAGGATTTTACTAAACCTTACATTCTGACCCTTTCTTTCCGTTTACCCCTCTGTCCAAGTGTTAAGGATAATATGCATTTCTATCACAAATGATGTAACCTGTTCAGGGTTTTCTTGTAGTATTTGTAGTTTATTGTCTGTTAATCTTATTAAAACCTTTGTTTTCCTGTGTTTATCTTTATTTAGTGTTTTATGCTGATATTATTTTGTATCCAGTGTTGTGTATTTGATCTTTTTTCAGCTTTTTCTCTGCTGTTCATTCTTTGAGTATTTATAAACAGAGTGCAGAATTATTATTATTATTATTAATAATATTTTAGTTCCCTGCCTTGCACCCTGTGATGGCTGGGATTGGCTCCAGCAGACCCCATGACCCTGTGTTCGGATTCAGTGGGTTGGAAAATGGATGGATGGATGGATATTTTAGTTGATTAAAATGGTGCTTATGAAAAGAAATATCATAGTAGAACTTTTAACTGTCAGTCTATAAACTTGGGGCAAGAGAAGCACCTAAACTGAAAAGTACATGAGCATAGATTATACTGTAATATACATTTTAACTGTGGCAATTTTTAATTACAGTATATCATGATATAAATGTTTGGCCATATCGCCCAAACTTACATAATATCTCAAATCTCTTTATTAGTGATCTTGACCTACTGGGTCTTCATATTCTTAGTTAAATGACACTGATTTATAGGTTTATTTGTGGTAACTGTGGTACATTATGTCATACACAGTGTGTCAAACAAATTGTTACCATTGTCACAAACTACAGAAGGGGTCTGTCACAACAGAATAAAAGATGAAATGACTATTTTAACCTTGATGCTGAAATAAACGCATTGCCAAACTGATAAAAACTAAAGTGCAAATTTCCAGAAGGTGAGATACATAGAAAATTACTAGACAGTAACTGTGAGTTGGAGTTTTCAAAAAAAAAATATACAACAAAAATGTTATTAACATGTTGTGGGTGGGTTTGATTTGTTTCTTTCTTGTCATGGAGGTTTAGAAACAATAAAGGCGATGTTCTGCCTGTCCCCAGTGTCCACTCGAACGCACACACAAGTTAATTTAGATGCTGCCCCTCTCATTCCTGTCTAGTACAGAAAAAGAGCTAAAGAGACGTGCTGGGAACTTGGGGGAGGAGGGGAGTTCCATCTACATTATCGTCTCTAGTCTAGCGACTGGTTTCTATAGAAATACTGTGATTACAGCTGAACACTGCTTCTTCCCTTCTCAAAATTCCATTCATAACAGGACCTATTTAAAAGAGTTCTGTGCCTTTTTCTCATTAAAATTTTAAAAAAAGACACTGTCATGTGTTTTTTCCATGTATACAAAGTAGCCCATACGCATTCTTTCAGACCTCTATGAAATGTTGCTAGGCCAACATTTTATCAACTTGCCTCTTCTGCCTGCTTCCTGTGCCATAAAATAGTCAATTATTTTGTATGGGCACTTCGTGGTTTAAGGTAGTTAAAAGATTTTTTTCTGATTTAAACAACATTTATGTAAAAAAAACAATTGAAAGTGGAGATCCAAAATGAATTTTCTTGTACTTCAAACAGAAAGTTTAACATTTTTACTGTTTTACATATGCATGTGAGTGACATTTACACAGGATATGGAGAATGCTGAAAATGCAAGAACACTTTAACATTTGGAAATTTCTTACCACACTATTAGGGCATTGAGTAAGAGCAAATTGCAATAGTAAACAACTCCTGAACTTTTAAGTCATTCCAACAAGCACTCTTTGTTCTTTAAGCGCATTTACCCCCAGCTCCCGTCTCGACAAGCATAAATATAACTTGGAGCATCAAATCTCAGCATGGATACTGATCATGTAGGGCTTGCACATTGTGTCCATATACACACAAGTTTTCCTTTCAAATCTCAAAGCGGTTAGTTGCAGACTCTAAGCAATCCTGGTCCTGGTGAATATGCCCTGCGATGGGCTAGCTCCCTGTCCATGGCTAGTTCTCACAAAGTTGCTAACTCCCAGTGACACTGGACTAGACATGGAGTTTGGAACATAGGTGGACATTACCATTATTTATTTGGCACTTCAAATGTCCTTTCTTTTATGTGGATTGTAAGGGGGAAATTGTGACCTGGAGTCTCATTTATAAAATTGTGCCAAAAAACTGTAAAATCTATATACCAAAAAAAAAAAAATCAGATTTATAAAACCTGGCATATGCACATATCTATGCAAGTTACCTTTATAAATCAAAATCATCTTGTAAATGTGCCTATGTGAACGTGCATCCATCTGTGCTAAGGTGCTACCCTGGAACAACCATACATGGACTATGCTAATGAGCCTCATACATATGTAATCACAAGTGTTCACTGGCTGGAAGAGCAATCTCTCTCCTAATGCATCCAGCCAGTGCAGGATTTACGTATAAGCTACACAAGCTATAGCTTAGGGCCCCCAAAACAAATTGTCCGAGTGAGCAATTGTCATATATACTTAAATATACTACAGCATTATTTGTCCCAATCAGGCCCGGCCTTAGGCATAGGCGAAGTAGGCGACCGTCTAGGGCCCT
Source organism: Erpetoichthys calabaricus (assembly GCF_900747795.2). Classification (NCBI taxonomy): domain Eukaryota; kingdom Metazoa; phylum Chordata; class Cladistia; order Polypteriformes; family Polypteridae; genus Erpetoichthys; species Erpetoichthys calabaricus. Next base: position 100,619,257 of record NC_041403.2, read on the forward strand.
GGCGTCCGGGGGGGCCCCGGATCGACTCCTTGGTCTAATTTTCATGCATTTCACAGAGCTTCCAGGGGCCCCTGGACCCCCCTTTCGCCTAGGGCCCCATAATACCTAAGACCGGGCCTGCATCCAGCCACCACCATTTGAAGAGTTCTATGCCACTCTCTGCACTGCAATGAAGCACTGCTATTCTGCACCCTGGTGGTCTGGGAAAGGTGTAAGGTGTAAAACACCACTGTATGAATGTGTAGCCACTATCACCTGGCACATGTAATGACAAGATTGCTGTTCTAATGAATCACATAGGCCATATGAAACACTGTGGGTTCAGCCAGTTACCCAAAACACTGTGGGTTGAGCCAGTTACCTTACCATCAGGTCAGCCACCCCACACAGCACCTTCAGCAAGTTGTCTGATCAACGCTACTTTTCCTCAAAATAAACAATTCATGGATCGACCCAACCAACCAAGCTGCAATGTTTGTCAGGCTTATCTTGGCATCACTGATGACTTGACGTTAATGGAATGTTCGTGCTTATGATTACTAAAAGCAGCATCATTATTACTAGGTGCCCTTATTGCAATATGAATGATGTCAATTGCAACAATTATGTATGGAAAACCAGACAGTGCTGCACAATTTCTTTTTATCCTATCATGTAGAACAAAATCAAGCATAAAGTGAAAGTAGTGCCTCATCAGTTATTAATTGCTTTCAGCACAGCGAGCATGACAGAACTGATGCTTGGCTAAAATATTCCTAATCTACTGGCCAGCTCCCTCTGGTAGGTGCATGTTGCCAGAAAGCCTGTTGCTGGTTATACCTGCATATGAACAGTTGTAGCCCAATTTTGTGCAGTCTTTCTTTCTAATGAAGATGCCAACACAGCACATAGTTTGAAGAGAAGGTCTCCTGAAAGTCTAAATCTACTCATAAGCCAGTCATCATAAAAAAAAATCCAACCAGTCTCTAAAAACTTGTTTCCTTTGTATATGACTATTTGCTCAGTCTTCAAGCAGCACCAAAAGAGCCATTTTTTGTAAAACCATTAGACGATAAATAGGCTGTAGGGCATGAGATTTAAAGCTTTCTTTCTGTATGTAGCAAGTGAATCATGTCTGTGTTTTAACTGCGCTTTGCTTTCTATTCCTTAGAAGTGACAATAGGTAGAAGATACAAACCGACGAAAAACCAAGTAAGTTTTCCAGTGCAAAAATACGCATCATCGCCCTGCTAAAAGCGAACTGCAATTGAGTCTGCATATCATATTCATTCATAACTTTTGATACTTCATTTGCTTGATAACACACATTACAATAATGGCTTGATGATTATTATTAGTAAGTTGTCATTCAGCTGGTTTGGCTTCATTTCCCAACTTGACTAAGGGTGTCAAAAAGTTGCACGCAGGTTGGTAGGGGTGTGCAATATGTATCATCTACGACAATGTCTTAATTGTTCTTTTAATGTGTGAGAGATGACATTATCAAGTAAGTCACTCACTTTATAAAAAACAATCAAAAACATGCCTTGCAAGTCCATGTGATCTCTGTGTCATGCAGCCTAATCTCGCGGGGCCAGACATGATTCTCAAACGAGAAAACATGTCTGGGGACAACCCGTTAAAAAGTTTATAGTGAATAGCAGCGATATTCTGAGCTGCAAAGACTGCACCCACTGGGGCTTCCTTCTAAACACTCTCTCCTCAGTTCCTCAAGTCAGTGAAGTTTAAACTGCCAGGGTTCAGGGAGAGAGCAAAAGAAACTAAGCAAAAGACTTCAGAGATGAAAAACAAATCAAAAAATTGCTGTTATCAGTTCAGGAACTCAGCAGCACAAGGTAACTGAAGCTTAAGGATTCATTTGTAGATTTTAGTGAGTGCTGTGACAAAAGACACATCTATTTAATTCCATGTGTTTGAAAAGTGCTTCTGTCTTCTAAAATAGCTTTGTGTCATGTTGACTGTTGCATTACTATATAACACAACAGCGAACACAGTCTAGATAAGCATTGTGTTCTATAGATATAGTACGTGTTCAAATATTGTGGCTATACTGACATGACATGTTTACATTTCCAATTAAACTGTAATGTTAAATTACTTTAGTTGTTTGTTTAGATGTGCTATGAGATGGACGCTGAGCAGCCTCTTGCTTGCTTCTACTGGTGTCATTAGGCAGATTTGTTGATTTGGGTGTGTTGAGTACCGAAATCTGCATCTCCTGTGGTTCCTTATTACCAGCTCTCTTAACAGCAGTCCCTTTCACCTCCTTTTGATGAGCTGTGACACATTGTTTTCATTGAATGCATATTTTGCAATTTATATTTCCGCAAACATAGCAGTTAATTGTAATCAGAAGCTTGACCTCTGTCAGATCAAATTGATGAGAGCACCATTGAACTTTGCAGTTCACCCATGCACCCATATTATAAGCACCGCCTTCATGAGGCATCAGATTTGTTTGACAATGTGACACTCAGCGAGCCACCTAATTGCTCCCAGGACAGATGACTACTGAGCATGAAATGCTATCATTTTTTTTTCTTTTGAAGTATTTGACAGAACCTGAAGTTTGGATTTGTTGAATTATAGTACAATATGTTAGATTTTTGTTCATGCTTGTGTGCTGCACAACTCTTCTTAAAGCAGAGCAGTTGAATATTTATCCATGTTCACTTATGATTAAAATGTTATTTCCGGTTGATTCACATCTCATTTACATGAAGGGTAAGTGTCTGTTGCTCTGATTTTAGTAGTTTTTGGAGGTCCTTGTGCAAATTTTTACAAAGTAAATCCCATTGGCCACTTGAAATGTTTTACTTGTACTTGTACTGTTTGATCTCAATAATACTTTCACTGATGATTTCAATGTATTTTGTATTGTTTTTACTTGAATGCTTCAGTTTTAAGTAAATACAGTACAAACAATCTGTTTTTCTTAAATATGTTGCTTCCATTAACATCATTAATATACAATAATTATTATCCTATTAACAAGAGTGAGATGGAACTTTTACAAGACTTTTAAAGACACATGTTGATAATTGCAAAATATTGTCTACTTATCATTATCGACAAAATCCCAGAAAATATCAAGATATCATTTTTTGTCAGTTTCTAACACTAATACATATGGGTTAGAGTTGCCGTAAATATACACACATTCTCTCATCAAGCTTTCTCTTATAAATACCAACGTTTGTGTGGGAAGTTCCATATGCAATTTCAAGCCTCGTTTTTTGCGTACATATGCTTTATAAATCTGACTCGTGGTGGTTTTGTGTGACTGAGTCAAGATATACAAGTGTGAACATGTCTTGTGTTGTATGCATATGCATATGAGAAAAAAAGTTGTGCAGAAATACAGTAGAGCAGCATCAGACATAATTGATGGTAATGATTTAAAATCTTTTGTGTTGCATTTAGAAAGTAGGAGTGTAACACTGACTAAATATTTAGAAATAAAAAAAAGTCCCCAGTGGGATTGTTTCACCAGGGTTTCATTCCTGGCTTTAGTCTTTTTTAATCCTCATTAGGTTATTTTGCTGTTTTGTGTATATTATTATGATATGGTTTCTAATTTATTTTTCTAAAATTCCTTTTTATTGTGCTTGATCGTCTATTATTAAGTATTATTCTGTGTTTTATGTATTATTGTTATTACTTTACTTTTTAAATGTCTATTTAATTGGTTATCTGCCTTGTTTTCAATATACTGTATGTAACCTAAAGGAATAGGGCCTCCAAACACTGCAGATGTACAGCTTTTTAGGCCTTCATAGCAGCCAATATAAAGGTCTGGTATGCCTCATACTGTTCTGACCCGTGACTGAGGTAGAGAAAATTTTTAATAAGAGATGTACAATACATAGTCAAAAGTCAAGTCAAATTTGTTTACCAGGAAATCAAGAATATCTTTTGTCTTGACCAAAACACTAATCAAGAATCAAAGTAATCAAGCCAGAAATACATTTTCATTGAAACAAAAGAAAGAAAACACTTGAAATTCACTAACCCACGCAAAGTTTATCCAGTCTTGGATACTTAACAGATGCACATGATGTCACATGATGCTCCTGCTTCCTTCTGGGTAATACTGTCATTGAGACTATCAATGTTATAATGCAGAAAGTGCAGAAACCCAAAATGACATCATGATATACAAACAATGCTTTTTCAGAAACTTTCCAGAAACAAACAAATGTCAAAAATGAATTCTTTGGACATAAATCCCCAAAATGGACACAAAAATCAAAAAATGGACTCTAGAATTATAATTGCAAGATCATAACATAGACCAATGCTGTGGAATTAGCCTACCCATTGTTCAGCTCCTATTTTGGGTTTCCCTATTTTCTTGTTTGAATTGGATTTTTCAAGGGTTTTCAAACTATTATTTTTGTATCAAGACTTTTGGATTATGGATTTTGTACTGGTTTAGTGTTAAAGATTTATTACATTAGATTTTGAATTTGGTATTAAGTTCATTTTGTATTCTTTTGATATTTTTTTAAATTATAGAATTCTTTAGATAGTTAGAATCATGTGATCTTTCTTGAATGCAATAAATTAAATGCAGTACAATTTTCATTATCTGTCAGGGGTCGGGACCGAGGCCATGATGGATAAGAGAAAAGACGGATAACAGAACAACTACTTTAAAAAGGATTTACAGTAGTTTAGTTTAACAAATAGTTGTATTTAAAAATAAAACTATATTATTAACAATATATAATATACTATTAACAAAATTAATTTATATAATTCTATAATAACTATCGTAATAAGCAAACACAATTCAGAGGCACTGGAGTTTTCTACATTTTGCTTAGAGTCTTCGTTTCGTAACAAACGGTGCCCTGCTTTATACTAAAGATATCTGGGTCCAAAACAATAAAAGAAAGCTTTCCCTACCAATAATTATCTACTGCCATTAATGTTCTGTATTTTTCTATGCCGCAAACACTACCTGCTTATTGTTTCCTGACTCCCTACTCAAAACTTCCTCCTGCTGCACCTTTATTTTTCTCCTAACTTCTCCTGTCCCTCAACTCCTTAGAGGCATGTCCGCCCCTCACAGAACAGAAGCCCTTCACCCAGTCCTATCACTTACACAGCATTCCACCTTTTCTACTCCAGCACAGATGCATAATCAGGAGGCCCCTAACTCCCTGGACTCCACATACAGGAGGCAGGGCAGACAACAAACAAAACTAAGACATAAAGCTTAACATAATACTAGAGCACAATCACATGGTAGATGTGATTAGCTGATAACATGTATCATGAAGTATTTGATTTAATAAAATGTTTTGAAACAAATGAGATAAAAGGGAAGGACCACAAAGCATCTGGATAAAGTTCTCAGAAAATAAAAATATTTAATTTTTGTCTTGGAAGAATGAAAGCACTAACAAGCCATATCATTAAATACAATGCTTACGTTTTAGGCCTGGCTTCTAATTATGAAACTGGTTGGAACAAAAACCCGCAGCCACTGCAGACCTCCAGGACCATAAATGAGCACCCCTGTTCTAAGTGCTATTACATGTACATTTGTACTTAATGTGCCTTTGTATATTTCGTTATTAATAACAATTTTGCTGTTTTGTTCACAGTGTATCTGTAAAGTATGCAGCACTGATAGATAGGCAGACAGACAGAATTCTTTATTGTCATTATGCATAAACATAACAAAATTTTTTGTTGGTAGGACTCTGCTTCAAGGCAGAATACTTAAATACACAATACACTATAAATAATAAAATTAACATAATAAGTATAAAAGACAGCAGCAATAAAACATCATCAAGTCCAGACCTTTCCTGAGGTAGTATGTCTGCAGATCTGTGTGTGTGGGTCTGCAGGGGAGGAATACGAGTGTGTGTGTTTGATTACTAGGGAAAGTGCATGTGCATGTCTACAGGGGGGCAGGTTTGGGGTAGATGTATGTGTGTGTATCAGCAGGGGCAGATGGACTTCACAGCTCTGGGGAAAAAGATGTCTTTCAGTCTGCTGGTACGTGTTTGTATGTTTCTGTACCGCTTTCCCGAAGGCAGTGGTACAAACAGTCCATTTCCCAGATGGGTGAGGTCCGCAGCTATACATTTGGCCCTCTTCTGTACCCTTCCAGCATATACAGAGTCCAGGTCTAGGAGAGGACTTCCCATGATCCCCTGTGCTGTTCTCACCACCCGTGCCAAGTCCTTCCTGCCCTGTGCTGTTCTGCTGCCATACCACACTGTCATACTGTGACAGAGAATGCTTTCTATAGCTGATCTGTAGAAGTTTGTGAGCAGCCGAGAGGAGAATCCAGCACGTCTCATCTTCCTGAGGAAGAAGAGTCTTTGTTGGGCCTTCTTTACCAGGTGAGATGTGTTCAAAGACCAGATCAGATCCGATGTGCTGTAGCTACCCAAGAACTTGATATTGTCCACACACATTACAGCCTCCTCATGTATGAATATAGGAGCATGTTCTGTTCTTCCGGACCTCCTATAGTCCACAATGACCTCTTTGGTCTTGCTGGTGTTCAAGATGAGGTTGTTGGCTGAGCACCATAGTGCTAGATGTTGTATCTCCTCTCTATAGTGAGTCTCATCCACTGTGCACTGACACAGCCTTCATCTGAGAAACAATGCTCTTCATAAAATGGGGGTTTTCTGTGTGTGGAAAGTGAACTGATCAAAGAAGAACGTGAAACAAGGACATTTCACATGCCGGTATGCATATGTGAAACTCATAACAAATCACTCCTGATTACTTAAAAATGTTAAATGCACCTTTATTTTAGTCCCCCACACCCTGCGCTCTCTTCCAGACCTCTGCTCCACAATATGCCTTTATTATCCTTGGATGCAAAACATGTGAAGTCAGTATCCATCTATATTTTATATAAGTTCAGGCATGGTGAGTCTATTTGTGCTTCACAAATGTAGTTACAGAATATACTAAATGTTGTATTGGACTTATCTTTCACTTCTATTAACAGCAGCTTAGAAATTCTACTGTTAAGTACAAAATAATGCACAATAAAATTACAAATGAAATCACAAGAAGTATAGGTAGACGACGTGTGCTAAGCAGCCCAATTTGATTAGTTTGAAGATCAGGGCACCAGCCAAGTCACAACAGCAATGGTGGGTGTCCAGTGGTCAAAGAATGACATGCAGGGTTAAACTAAACATGGTTCTTTCCTCTCTTTCCAGATTCAGTGAAAATATAAAACATGTAACCTTAATACATTTTTTTCATCATGCCTTTGTTTAGGAATTGTGCGTTGGCAGCCTCCAAAACACACACGTTGGTTGAGGTAGATAAATATGATTTCCTGAGACTAAAAATGCTCTTTAAAATGAGGATTTTAAAAGTCGGGCGGCACGGTGGCGCAGTGGGTAGCACTGCTGCCTCGCAGTTGGGAGACCTGGGGACCTGGGTTCGCTTCCCGGGTCCTCCCTGCGTGGAGTTTGCATGTTCTCCCCGTGTCTGCGTGGGTTTCCTCCGGGCATTCCGGTTTCCTCCCACAGTCCAAAGACATGCAGGTTAGGTGGATTGGCGATTCTAAATTGGCCCTAGTGTGTGCTTGGTGTGTGGGTGTGTTTGTGTGTGTCCTGCAGTGGGTTGGCACCCTGCCCAGGATTGTTTCCTGCCCTGTGTTGGCTGGGATTGGCTCCAGCAGACCCCCGTGACCCTGTGTTCAGATTCAGCGGGTTGGAAAATGGATGGATTTTAAAAGCCATAAAAGGAAAATCAGAAAAATGCCTGTTATTTCTTATTATGTTTAATGAGAAAGGAAGCCAGCTTTTGTTTGCTATATGAATGTTTAACAGTTATGATATAAATCAGGGATCTCCAATTCAAGAGTGAAACGAAACAGGATCAGGAGCCAAATAATACTTTTAGGGCACTGGAGAAGAGCTTAAAATCTGTTTTTAGTACACCTGTTAACCAAAAAAGAAGAGCAGGTGTGACTTTTATAAATGACAATACAAACTAACAAAATTATAAGTAATGTGCAAAACAAATGAAACATACAAACGTATTGCAACATAACGTGTTAACTGAAATGAACCTGAAGGCATTATGGAAGAACTATAGCACTATCCGCTAGAACCTGTGATAGACAGGAAGTCAGGCATCCCCCCTTTGAGTGGTGGAGCCTCAACTGAAGTCATTTCAGGCTAAGTAATATTTGGCTTGTGCCCATCCACAGTGCCCAGTGTTATGGGTAACATATTTGAGGACAAGATTAGCTCTACCCATGGCATAAATGCAGACAAAGTGTGCTTCCTGCATTATAACCTCCCTTTACTTGAATGAGAGGGTTAGTTTGATCATGTTACTTGTATTAGCGGTTCTATACTATAACTGAGTCTTATTGTTTTATTTATTATTTTGTAAATGCACAGAATTTAAAAATATTATACTATTTCACAATTTTGAGTATTGTCTTATTTAATTATACTTATATAGTTTAATTCAAGTATGCGAAGCTCCGTGCAGCATGCCGTTTCAGGAAGCAGCTGCACAAAAGATCACAACGTGAAGATAATCTTTCAGCATTTTTAGACCAGCGTCCGTATCGTCTAGGTGTGCGAACAGCCCCCCTGCTCAATCCCCCTATGTCAGGATCAGAGAAAGTCAGTGCAAAAGAAAGAGAAAAGTAAGCTGGGTAGCTTCTCAGCCATCTGCCAATAGCGTCCCTTGTATGAAATCAACTGGGCAAACCAACTGAGGAAGCATGTACCAGAAATTAAAAGACCCATTGTCCGCAGAAACCCGCGAAGCAGCGAAAAATCCGCGATATATATTTAAATATGCTTACATATAAAATCCGCGATGGAGTGAAGCCGCGAAAGGCGAAGCTCGATATAGCGAGGGATTACTGTATACAGGTATTTAATTTTTTGGTTATTTATCTGGATAATTGTTAAATGACACTTTTTTCTACATAGCTAATATATTTGAATGCATGATTTGTTATAAAATATAAAGCATTAAAGCATTTATTTTAATATTTTTGAACTTTTTAAACGGAATCTGCATCAGTGTCAAGAACCTCTGATCAGTCAGGCACTACATAATACTACATTGAAAAAATAATTAATAAATAACATCATATTAAATACATCAAACTACATGCAGAACAAAACTAAAAATAGAACTAACTATATAAAATAAATAATTATATTTGAACAATAACAAATCCACTAAATAAACTAAAATTAAACTTGAGCCAGGGCAGCAATCCTGGCTGAAAAATAAATCCTTAAGTGATATTTGCAGGCCCCATCCTGTTTGAATAGCCTTGTTATGGTACAACCAGGGCTGTTGCTCTGGCTCAAGTTTATTTTTTTTTTCTATTTAAGTTTTTGATATTATTGAACTATAAAATTTTCAATTTTACATTAATCGTTCATTTTTTGGTTTGGTTTTGCATTTAGGTAATAACATGACTTTTAATAATATGGTGTTATTTATCATTTGTTTTTCACTTTGTGTTATGTTACGTGTCTATACATTATTTTTCTATGTTCCCTACCCTGTTTCCTGTATATGGAGTCCACTAAGGTGGGGTCAGCTGATGATGTAGTAAGGGGACTGTCCCAGATCTCGAAAAAAGAGAAACTGCAGTTTTCACTGTAGTTTTGGCATTGTGTCTTTGTTTTTTAAACCCTGTTTTTAATTATAAAATTTCATGAATGGATTTCCTGGATTTTGTCCCTAACTACTATTAAAGGTACCTTTTTTGCCTTCATGATTTTTAGTATTTGTTTATCTTTAGGTTTTGCCAAAAACTTAGTTTGCTCTTTTCTGACCTTTCATGCCTTGTCAGTCAGTCAGTCATTATCAAACCTGCTATATCCTAACAACAGGGTCACAGGGGACTGCTGGAGCCAATCCCAGTCAACACAGGGCGCAAGGCAGGAACAAAACCCGGGCGGAGCGCTAGCCCACCGCAAGACACACACACACACACACACCAAGCACACACTAACGACAATTTAGGATTGCCAATGCACCTAACCTGCATGTGTTTGGACTGTGGGAGGAAACCCATGCAGACACGGGTCCCGGAAGCGAACCCAGGTCTCCTTACTGCGAAGCAGCACCACTACCACTGCACCACCGTGCCGCTCGTCATGCCTTGTTCTTCTTTGAATTTGTTAAAAAAAATACTTTAAATATAAAGAAACTTGCTTTGCTTGTCCTTAGAATCAGAGGCTTTTGCAAGTTTCCTTCTCCTCTTTTAAGGACATTCTTGAACTTTTGCTGTTTAAAAGCCCTACCCCATTTTTGTGCCTATGAAGACCAGAAGCATGTCATGTCAAGAAATAAAAATACAGTAATATATAAATGAAATGCTTAAAAAATAAAATATCTGATATTGAAAGCACACCATTGTTCACATATAGCATTTGAGATGTTATGTAGTTAACCTCCCATCATGCTTAAAATTCTAGGCTGAGCCAATAATTCATTACCTTGGCCTCCATGATTTCCATACACAATGGGTAGTCTGAAAGTTGAAAGTACCACTTATCAGAAAGACTTAGGAGTCATAGTGGTCTCGTCACTATCAACCTCCAGGCAGTGCTCAGAAGCCATTAAGAAGTCTAATGGGACGGTATGAGTTATGAGGAATTGTTGAAGCTTTTCAGTTTAAGCAGATTAGCAGATTAAGAGGTGATATGGCTGAAGTGTTTCAAATTATGAAAGGAATTAGTCCAGTGGATCAAGGCTTTTATTTTAAATGAGTTCAACAAGAACAGGGAGATAAAGTTGGGAACTTGTTAAGGATAAATTTCTCTCAAACCTTAAATAAGTTTTTCCTCACAAAGATAACTATATACACATGGAATAAGTTACCAAGTAGTGTGGTGGACAGTAGAACTCCCAAGAATATTCAAAACGTGACGAGATGCTGTTTTGGAGGAATTAGGTAGACAGGACTGGCAACCTTTGTTGGGCTGAATGGTCTGCACTTGTCAAACATTTTTCTAATGATTTGAATAACATACGTCTTAGTGTCTCTGAAAGACTTTGATATCAGTTGTTATCATTTTGTGAAACCCACCTTTTAAAATGACAACAACTGCATTGTATCCAAGTTGCTAAATCCTTCAGTGCTGCCCCCAGCTGTGTTAGTAGTATGTACTGCGCATATCACTGAGGTGGAACAATAAATTCATTTAGATCATTCTGCATGTCTTTGAAGGCATAAACAACAAATTGCTTTAACAATTCAAAACATTGTGTTTCTGACATAGACTACAGGAATACCAAATTTGCCTCTGGAATTTGTAAGGAAAATGCAGCGATGCATCAACAGGGGCACAGGGTGCAAACTTCACATAGGAACTCGCCAGACGAGGAATCAAACACAAACTTCTGGAATTATGTACATATTACATAATACATAAAGCTGCAAATCTTGGGACAATATCACACCCAAAGGGGAAAGGTGGTGTACAGTTGCTTCATTTTTGGAACAAAGCCTTCAATTTTTAAGGACCCACTGACTTTCTCCCAGGAGTGCCCCCTTATCTCCTTTACATCTACATTTAGAGTGAGTCAAGTGCCTGAATTGATTTGATTCATATGTGTTTACAAATGTTATAAACAAGCCACATATACTCTTCTTTATTTTTCTTGAACTCTAAACTAGATATAGTATTCTGTTGTATTATTTGCATTTCAGCTGACAGTAGTAGTGAAGCTTATGCATAATTTAAGTGATGCAGTGAGAAAAAGTGACCAAAGCAGCAATGGACTACAGCTGTCAATGGTTTATTCAATCCTTTCCTTACATAACAACTTGGATTCAATTCAAGCACACACCAGCTACAAATATTCATGATTTGTCTTTTGTAACTACAGTACACTGTATAAAAAAAAGAGACTTTATCTGACCAGAAATAAAGTACAATGGTTTGTGTTACATATTGTTTTTTATAATTAGAGTCATTTCATTACATTTTATATTCGTTCCACTACTGTTGATTGGGGTCAAGCTGGTAACATGCCAAACTAGGCAAAAAACGCCACTCTAGCAACTTTTTCAGTCAAGTCCTGGGGATTTGCCAGATGTTCCCTGGGCTTAGATATAATGCCTCAAGTGTGTTCTGAGCACTTCCTCAGCAGGCCATGTCTGGTAGGCCCTCTGGGAGGTGCCTGGGAAGGGGGGTACCCTAACTACTATACATGCACATACCACATCAGTAGGCCCCTTACGATATAGCAGTTTTGGTCAGTTAGCCAAGTGACAACTAGTAAGACCTTCTCCACTCATTTGGCACGACCTCATGTGAAGTAACACAGAATTCTTCCCGAGCCCACTATTCTATTTCAAGATCAGTTTCAGCCTCATTGGTCTTGGACACAATTACACTGGCTTATAAGGTCGTGGTCATGAATTAAGAGAGGAGATGTAAAAGGGCAGGAGGGGTTTGGTTCTGACAAGAATAGTTCCATTAATGGTTGCAAAAATGTGTTTCATTATGCTCAACAAAAATACAGTTATTGTCAACAATGTGCTGTTACAGGTAGACAAGTGCTTGGTAAGGTGTAACCAATAAAGCAAATCATGCTGGCAAATGAGTCTCCTTTTGAAGACTGTGCCACTTACTTGCAAACCCCTTACATTCAAACCTTATCATATCAGACTTAATTCAAACCAGTCTTCCACATTAGGAGTTCATAAAAGGGTCAGTTAATGTTTGGCCTATTTGGGTGGGTAGCATGTAAAATCTTTTGTCTTATCAAGACCACAATCAAATATTAACAGCACTGAGTGCATTACTGATTAGGTTACAGGTACTTTAAATGCAGTGAAGCTTCAGTTGCTTTTCTCAAAGATCATTATATAAAAAGGATATAAAACACAAAGAAAGCCACACAGATACACTGAACAGCAAATACAGTATAATAATATCTTCCTAAAAGAGACAATATGAGGAAAGAAAGCATCAAAAAAATATTCACATTTTTAAGACAGCTAAGGCAACAGGAATACAGAGCCCATTAAATAACACAAAGGATGTCATTTTCATTTAGATTTCACTCATACACTGTATTTTTAAATATCTCCCTGTGAAGTCCAACCTAAAAAGAGGATGCATTTTCCAAGCAGTATAATGCCAAAGCGAAAATTGTTAAATATGGCAAGAAAATAATTGCAAAGCGCAAGCTTTGGGAAAACTCTACATCGTTAATCAAAGTGAAAGAATGCTCTTTCCAAACCTATTTCAGTCCCACTTTATTTTATTTCTCATTTTCCAATTATTTCCAGCTTGTTTTTCTTTTCAGCGTGACCTGAAAGAGGTGTGATTGGCTAGATTTTTGTGCTGACTATAAACTGGTATTATTGTTTTGGGCTTTTATTGATGTTGGATGATGATAAATCGTCCCTCTTAATTAAATAATCTGTTTGCTTTTCTTGTCTGTTTGCACATCTGTTTAAACAATCAAAGTGTTTGATTTAAAGTTGGCATGTGCCAACCTACAGCCTGAAAAACCAGCAGGCCCAGCAGTTCATAACCAATGTGGAACGTTAAATGTAGCCAAACATCATTAGATTTGTATTAATCAAACAGCTTAATGCAGAGAGTCTCATACTTTATGACTCTATACATGATTGAGAGTCTCGAAGAACATGAAAAGAAGCTCTATGCTGTCAAGCTGCAACATTGTGTGTACGAGTGTTATCAAGAATACCAAAAGAAACGAAAATAAATCATTGTAAAGCTAAAAGCAAATATTCACGATGACCCTGACACAATTTTTTTTTCATCATGATAAATCTTTATGGATTTATTCAGGCATTTAGGGTCTCTTAAACTTGTGACTGAGAGTTTCTCAGTACAAAGGCGTTGTTTTTGAGAGATTTCAATGTGTTTATATTTTATTTAGGAACAAGCTTTACTTGCACCACCTTTATATGTAACACTGAGCAGGCCAACCCAACTACTTTATCTAATGACTTTGTCTTTCAGTGTGAAAGCCACTGTCTCCCAATATAACAACTGAGCCATCAACTTATTGACTTATTATGAGTACCATATATACTCGCATTTAAGTTCTCCTGCGGATTAGTCGGGGCTTGATTTTACTGTACAATTTCCGGTATTTTATAATGTTGGTTGTATATGTCGAATGCGGAAAACTCACGCTATTGGTGCAAGAGATTATGATATGTTATGCCCACCTGAGAGAGTAACCACAGAGCACACTGCCTTTTTTTTTTCTATGCATTGTGCCTATGTGACCACACGGTAATACCCGAACTATTCTGAAGCAACGTTTGTACTATTTTGTGTTTTTTGCATCTCACACATTCGTACACCTTTATCGTAAGAGCATCCCTTAATTACGATGGAGCTTTTGAGCAGAAGAAAATATGAAGCTGGTTTTAAATTAAAAGTCGTTGAAGTGGCAAAAGAAATTGGTAACTGTGCTGCTGCAACAAAATTCGATGTGTCTGAAAATCTGGTGCGAGATTGGAGGAGGCAAGAAAATGAAAAAAAAAAAAAAAATGTAAATGTCGCATTTCTAAACAGGCGTATAAGTCGAGGTCTGATTTTATGATCGATTTTCGGGTTTCATGACCCGACTTATACCCAAGTATATATATGGTAGTTCTCCATTATTTTCGGGTTAGGCATTGTGACTCTAAAAGTGTTATCGGTCCTCCCAGATCAACTAATGACTTTCTGGGTAAACCACACACTTTAGTGACCACTGGCCAGTCTCATTATCAACCAGCTTAGTCAATAACTCCAATAGCAATTGTGAGAGAGTGTGTAGCCTTAAATCTCTCCATGTTCCCTGCCGGCAATTGGCTGATTTGGTTTTTAACTCTAAAGAGGTGTCCCGATCACCAAAATCTACTTTAGGCACTGACACCCACATGACAATAAAAATGCTATGTAACATCTCACGTCCAACAAGAGTTCACTTTATGTCATGAGATGATCAACTCATCTTATACTTATGCCAACTAACTATGTTTAATAGGTGTCCTCCATACTCAGCTTAGCTGCCTGTACCAGGGTGAATATAAGAATTCTGCCTCATCTCCCTCATCAACTATTAACTCCTTGGGCAACACATATTCTCCACATTCTCAGTTATCATCTTACTCTAGTGATATGAGCATGTCATAATTCCAAGGCCCAGACCGCATCAGTGAAGCCAGGTCTCTACCCCACCACTTTAGTGATCAATGTACCGAGCGAGTCTCTTTAACTTCCAGGCTTTACAATTTCCACTTGATTCAGCACCTGAATGTCTGGTGGTCCTTATCCCCCATCTCAGAAACTGACTCCCAGTGTAATACCTTTCCTAAATCTTATCTTACTCACTCACAATATTAAGTGCAGAAGTCTGTTAAACTTTGCTTAAATGCCCTGTGACACCACAAAACTTTTCCAGTGACTTTTAATCATAGCCATCATATACATAACTGCTGAGAGTCAAGGATACTCATGGCACGCCTCAGTGTCCACCAGTTATTTAGCGCCACATTGCAAGCAACACTGTCATTGTGTTCTGTGGGTAACCATGACACAATCAAACAAGTTTGATTTTGTCTTAAATCACAGGGGTGGGCACTTTGGTGTGCAAGAGTTGACAACCAAAGAGCTCTCAGCCAAAAGTACAGTGAAAAGAAAAAAGAAAATGGTTGTTTTGAACTGCAAAAACAGAAGAGAGGCTTGTCAGTTCTATATCTCATATTTTTCTTGTAATAAATAAAATGATTAAAAGAAAAAGTTGAGCTGAAGCTTGGGCTGAAGTCACCATGTGTGGAAATCATTCAGTGAGCCATCGATGCTGTCAGGCTGAACATCAATTAGCTGTCAAAATGTGGGAAGCTGAGGATACTTTGGAGGTTCAAAACTGTTGAAAAGTCACGAGAACTTCATGTAATTCATTGTCTTCTGCATTTCCTAATTGTGTTAATTAACAATCTCAAGGCAATGAGCTTTAACAACTGCAGTCCTCAAATGTTGTTAAAGTTGTGCAGTGTGCCACCGGACTAATGTAAAACCCTTTGCATGTATTCATTGTTTAAGAAATTCTTTAGGTTCAATTAAAACTGTAGCATTTTAAATGTATGTTTATCCACCCTTCCATCAACTTTCTATATATGATGTTCATCATACTTTAATGACTTCATAATTTTTATTTTAATTCATCCACATTTTGCCTAATTCTGGTTTATGATCACAACAGCAGCAAAATGAAGAGATCAACACTGGACAGAGCACCATTTGGTAAAAGGGAGCCCTTATTTATATGGTCCAATTTACAACTGCAGAAAGGGTAAACAGAAACATCTTTTGAGTAAGGAAGGAAAGCTAAAGTACCAAAAAAACACCACAGGAAGAATGCACAAATTTATAAATACTGTGACTGGGCTGACTTCTGAGCTCCTAACTCTGGAGGTGTGAGGTAGTAACACTAATCATTGCATTGCTCACCCTAAATCTTTGTGTGTGTGTGTGTGTGTGTGTGTGTGTGTGTGTGCATGTGCGTGTGTGTGTGTTTATTCTTGGCAGTGTAACGCAACAGAATTAAGAAGAATGTGGAATGTGATGTACTCTTTGAGAGTTGGTAATTTTGTGCACACATTGTTTCCTTAAGAGGCATTAGCTCTCTGGAAATGTGTTCTATTGAATTGCAGCATTTTAATTAACCTGAATTTAAATAATTATAAATAAAAAAGGTATTATCCCCACCCCTCATTCAATATGACGGTTACAAGATTACACGAGAAGCATAAAGGATAATCTAGCTCTTTATTGACGGGTTCACGCGGTATTACAAACGGGAAGCTTATGACAGACATATCAAGCATGTGGGTATCTTGATCTACTCAGTCTTGCCATCTTTCGTTTGCCACGCTGAAAGGATTTTAACCGGACGGAAGACATAATCTTCCACCCGGCCTAGGACGGAAGACATAATCTTCCGCCCGGCAACTTCAAAGTGTGTTGGCCATAGGTCCATTCTTATATACTGGTTGCTCCATGTGCAGGCTCTTGGCTCCGGATCCAAACAAGGACAGGAAAGGACTCAAACCCCACCTTCAAAAACACAGGAATAGCACAATGCCTACATACAGTTCTCATTCTCCCAACAAGGAAAGTGTGCTGACAGAGGACAGAAATATACTAGTCTGTCTTTAGGCTGACTATTCAATTCTCCAGTTGTCTTTTGGCTCTCTAGTCCTGTGTTTGGCTCGGCAATTCTAAATGAAGATGCGGTGCCCCTGTGTACCATACTTGGTCGGCCTGTATGAATGAGTCCATAACAGTGGGCACAGAGAACAGTGACATTAAACTTAAATAACAAAACATAGTATAACACACATGTCATTTACAGCTAAGAATAAAGAATACACATTTATTTTTGCCACTTTCATATTATCTGAAAATCCTTGAACCTAAGAAACTCTACACTGTTACACAAACTAAGTGCGTCAAACATTAGTTCTTAAAAAGGATTAATCCTGAGTAGGACGGCCAGTCTTCTCATTGTACAGATCCAAAAATGCCACTAAGCGAAGCATGTTGACGAACCCATCAAAACCACTTAGAGGAATAAAATAGTTTGAGGTTTGTATTCCTCAGCCGAAGCAGGTTCCCTAAGGAATTAATTACAACAAAAAAATGCAAAAAGGACACAAAAGGCTACTTTGTAACTAAGTGAAACGTTCAATCCTAATTAAATTACAATAACCCAGCGTGAAGCACTTTCTGGCAGTATTGTTGTGGATCTGTCATCCCTTGCAGCAAAGAGAAAGTGGAGAGAATAGAGAATGTGCACTGTGTGCCATTTTTGTAGTTCTCAAAAACTATTTGCCTTGGTCTGTAGTATTCAGAAATGAGTTGCTTAAGGAAAGCACCAATTACATATTGGCAATCTAGACATAAAATCTGGAAAAGCTAAACCAATGTGAACCACTCTGACTTTAGGAGCACTATAACCTGGACACTGTGTAGTTGACAGAAGGGTGGAAAAAGAGGACCTCTACCGGCCAAACCAAATAATTCAAAACAGTATCTGTACCTAATGTACCGCCAAATTTGTTAGTGACTTCTATGGCAGTACAGTACTTCTTTCTGCTTTCTTTATTATAATTATAGTTAATATTTCAAAGGCTGTTTGGTATTGGATTTTCTAGACTATGGAAAAGTGACACTCGCTTGATGCTCCCCTGTTTCACACTAAGGCTTAACTTGTACAGTATATTAGATTGTTTCCTGAGTTCACAATCAAGGGAAACCTGAGCCTTCATTTGTTTAACTATTATTTAGTTGAACCATACATTATCACCTAATCACTCAGTTACCACTAAAAACCATTTATCAGCAAGAGAACACTGACACCGATGCGCAATGCATGTCAGTTCAAATCAGAAAAAGTAGCAACAAATAAAATATCTAAATTCAAATAGTTTGCCTTTAGTTGATGCTGGCTTTAAAAGTAACACCCCACATCATCATTTTGTTCCTTGATGCTGCTTCCTGACTTTAATGAACTCTTCTTCTTTTTTTGTTGTTAATGATGCTTGTTCTTGCAGCCAGTATGTCAATTCTGAATTATGATGCAGTATATGAATTACTTTCTCAATAAATCTATCCTGTCTGTTCATAGTATGAGCTTGCTTACTCCATTAAGTGATGACAGGATCCCTGACACCTATCCTAGACTGCCTGTGACTAATTCAAGATGGGTTGCCAGTTCATCACAAGGCACAGTGAAATGCATATAGCCACACTTATTAATTTAGAGTCACACATCCACCTAAATTTTATGTAACTGGGATATAAAGAGAAAAAATGTGGATATGCTCCACTCAAGCCAAAATTAGACTTTTGAAACCTACTCTAGAGCTGTGACCAATATATATATAAATACACATATAGTGTATGCATATGTATGGACATACACACACACACATACATACACACACGCACATATATTATATATATATATATATATATATATTTATATATACACACACACACGCAAACACGCAAACACACACACATGCACACATACAGTATATTCAAAATATAACATGTATATCAATACATATATTTTACATATACACACACATACATACAGTACATACATATTCATACATACATACATACATACATACATACATACATACATAGATACAAAAACACAAAGTTGACTGACTAATTCACTGAGTCACTCATCTGTCAACAAAAACACTATTCCCTATTTAGTATAAATAAGCTGAAATTTGGCAGAATATTAGAAAAATCTACACAAGAGCAGGCCATTCAGCCCAAGAAAGCTCCCCAATCTTATCTTCTAAATTCTTCCAAAATAACATCAAGTCTAGTTTTGAAGGCCCCTAAGGTCCTACTATCTACCACAATACTTAGCAACTTACTCCATGTGTCTATGGTATGGAAAAACGTCCTAATGTTTGTGCAAAATTTACCCTTAACAAGTTTCCAACTGTGTCCCTGTGTTCTTGTTGAACTTATTTTACAGCAACAGTCTTGATCCACTGTACCAATTCCCTTCATAATTTTAAACACTTCAGTCATGTTGCCTCTTAATCTTCTTGTGCTTAAACTTCTAAGGCTCAGCTCTTTTAATCTTTCCTCATAATTCATCCTCCATAACCCTAGAATAATCCTTGATGCTCTCCTATGGACTTTTTCTCGCACTTCCATGTCTTTTTTGTATCCTGGAGACCAAAACTTTACACATTAGTCCAGATTAGGCCTCAGTTTATTACTACACCACAAAACAAAAATTAATCTGTCAAAAAACCTTAAAAAAGGCTTTGCTTTTCCCATCATTTTTACACTACTTTGAATGTATTCCGCAATTATATTTTGATTAAAATAGGCTATGTAATATATTATATATAAGATAAGTAAGCAATTTTATTTTTTTCTACCATAAAGATCCTATATTTATTTTGTGGATTCAACGGCTCTCCTTGTGATTTTTGTTTATTCATTAATGAAATAAATGTCATTTGTTTCACAACACTATAGCTAATGTGTTGGTGTTACAATTTTTTCATCAAAAAGAAATAGGATTTTTTTTTAATACTTTCGTAATCAAAAAACTAATTTAATTAAGTTATGGACATGGACAACTTTATGTGGCATGTTCAAGGATAGGAAGTCTTAAGAACCTTTATATATTGGCTAAAGATAGAAAAACTAAAAACATTGTATATAACAAGGCACTTCAGTAAACAATACAAGCACATTAGTGAGTCTTCATTGTCTGTTAATTTATTTTTATTTTTAAAGTTGTGTTTTTTTAATTATATTTTTCCCAAACAATTTAAAAAAAAAAAAAAAAAAACACTTCATTTTCCTCCCAGGCAACGCTGGGTATTTCAGCTAGTTACACATACAGTATATGTTGTAGAATACCCAAGATTAATTAAATAAAGCTACAATAAAGCTATTGTATTGTAAATTCAATAAATACAGGAAATTGCAACATATATGCACCCATTTTGGGAAACAGCTTATCCAGGAATAAAGGATAAAGGGAGTTGAAGTCTAACCAACAGCAATGGTCACTAAGCTAGAGAAATCCCAGGATGGGATACAAGTCAAAAATATGACAAACTAATGCCCGTACTGGATAATCAGCCTGACACCGTGAGAATAATAAGAAACTGGAATGCTTCCACTAAAACAGAACACAGAAGTGAACTGATGTCCACGTGTTTTTAGGTGGAACTTCTCTGTCTAGGCATTTTCTGAGAAGGATGTTTTTCATTATTGGATCATATTGTACGGGAGTGTCTACTTGCAGGAACCACTTCCAGATGGAATGTTAAGGAATTAGATTGACATTCAAACCATGCCATTTTAGACTGATTTTGGGAATGTGTGGGGAATCCAGAATAGCTGGAGAAAAGCCATTCAAAGAATGTGGAAACTCTCATTGGCAGTGGCTAGGCAGGTCTTTGGACCTGGATTTGGGAATCCGAGACAGTATTGCTAACCACTGTGCCACAACGCAGAATCGTCATCAAAGAAAATTAATATTTAGCATGTATTCATTTTACAGTTTTCACATCATGTTACCTTCTGATATTCTTCTGAAACATTTGTTATTTTTAATGGAAAATTTTCTATAACAAGTTATTGTTCCTCCCGTGAAGGATCCTGCCATTTTAAGACTATACTAGAGTCAAGCTGAATAACAGTCCAACCTAAGTAGTCCATCAACACAAACACACCAACACCAAAACACAAACCTGAGAAATTACATTTAAGGTGGTAAAAAGTCTCATTCTGCTGCACAACAACCCCAGACTTGAAGTTGTAGTGCTAACTTTTACTTATTCCATTATGTATTATATTTAGAAGTGTTTTAAGCAATCTCTAATAACTTGATGAATCATGTGTATAACAGTTTACCATAAAGTTTAAAAACAGTTTTACACACTGAAACAAATTTGTTGTTTTTCACACCTAGAGGTAATTTTATTTGCTGAAATAGAGCAGAAACCCTTAGTAAAAGCCTATAACACACAGCTAATTTACATTTGTCACTTCTACATTCTTCCCGCCATATCTGTAGATTTTGTTTCATTACTTAATATTTTTTAAGCACAAGACATTGCATGTGTTCGAAATAAAAAATAAAAGAAACCAAAAATTCCTGTTAATTACAATAGGTAGAAAACTGAAAAAGTTCTGTAGGAAAGACTTGTAATTGCATTAATAATCATGTAACCAACAAAAGGCTACTTTAACAGAAACCATCGAGAACAGAGCCCCATTCAGCTAATGCCTGTGAGACCCAGCTCACAGACAGAGGCCAAACAGAGCAGAAGTAGCTTAATGATCACTTGAACAGCAGACATTAACTTTCTGAGTATCTAGATAACACAAGACCTCCGCAGAAAATCATCTCACCCTGGGAAACCTCTCAGTTTCAAATTACTACTGATGGGGCATCTTTCTGCTCCAGATAATGGGACCATTAACATCAAATTCTCTCCTGCAATCTCAGTTATTAAGGAAACTGGAGGTAAATGCCCTGCTAGTGTTGGATGCCCTGAATCATACGTGACCACCGATGCTCTTAATTTCAAGAGCACTTTTACTTCAGTTCTTTAACATCCTTGAAACTTAACCAGGAAAATTCCATTTTCTCTCTTAGCCTGAAATCTTTTAGAGTATAACACAACTAACATCAGAGTCTTTTGGTTATTAAACAGTAGGAAAAGAACTGTACAATAAACTAATTATATATAACAGAATTCCATCCATCCATCCATTTTCCAACCCGCTGAATCCGAACACAGGGTCACGGGGGTCTGCTGGAGCCAATCTCAGCCAACACAGGGCACAAGGCAGAAACCAATCCCGGGCAGGGTGCCAACCCACCGCAGGACACACACAAACACACCCACACACCAAGCACACACTAGGGCCAATAAAGAATCGCCAATCCACCTAACCTGCATGTCTTTGGACTGTGGGAGGAAACCCACGCAGACACAGGGAGAACATGCAAACTCCACGCAGGGAGGACCCGGGAAGCGAACCCAGGTCTCCTAACTGCGAGGCAGCAGTGCTACCACTGTGCCACCATGCCGCCCTATAACAGAATTATGTTTTAATATAAACAGATAACAATATACATAAGTTAAAGTATAACTAACAATGATAAACAGAGCAAGAATTTTTCATGGTTTTTGAAATACCCTTAATTCATTCAATCATAATGCTGTAGCAGCAGATCCCCTTGTGTGAAGTCATTTATTCTTAACTGTTTCTTCACTGTAGAGCAAGATGACACCTGGGAAGTGACCTTTCTGAGAATCAACTGGTATCCTTAAATAAAGATTCTATGAGTTGATATGGCTGGGCACACCACATTCTATTATTTGAATAACACTCTTAAGATGTTCTCTAAGATCTCAAAGATTTATGTGCTGTCATCGTTGGTAATCTAAATCGACCTGCAACAAGTGAGTATGCTCTGTATGGTGCCTGCCTTATATCTTAAGCTACCAAGACAGTGTCTGTCTCCGCACCACCTTAAAATATAGGATTAATTGTATTAGAGTTGGGGTTATGAAATATGGTAGAAAATGTGAAATAGCATTAGAAAGGATCAGTAGGCTTAATATTCGTTGAAACTTCATTGTTACAGGACATGTCTTGTGACCCTAATAACTAATTAGTCAGACACTATTTTACAGGTAGGGCTCTGTTGACGTGATTCACAAGGATTAAATACTTGGTTCAATATGGTCATGTTCACCAAACACTTGTATTATAAACATTAATGTTAATTTTCTGACTTAGTCTTGAACTCTACCAGTCTAAAAACTAAAAGACTTCCTCTACACAAGTATATCACTGTCCTGTCCTTCTAAAGTTCTGACTCTTAATTTCCCTTCTTGATGTAATGTGTGATAATTTATGTACAAGTTGATAACTGTAAAACATTTTTGAGCTATATAATCATTCTTCCACATATACTATATTTTGATTGTCTACGGAGAAGCCAACAAGGCACATTGTGCACGGAAATGGAGTACATCTGAATGATTGTAATCTATTATTGACTGACTGATATCTCCCACTTTTAACTTTTTGATTTAACATATTTTGCTTTGCATCCTGCATTTACAGTATGTGAATAACATAACTGACAGCTTTTTGGGTTAAAGAGACGAGTGATTAAAATGAATATGCTCAACTGATACAGGTTTAAGAACTTGAACTCAACTGGCATTGAATGCCTTTTAGCTTGCTCAATTGTTTAGCAGACACCAAATCAGTAGTGGGACTTTGCTGGCATGTCCAGTTGTTTGACTGATATATACCCTTCACACAACAGTCACCGGAATATTTGGCTGTTAATGCACTCTGAACTGATGATTTGGCTAACTGTTTAGCTGATGTCAAACTAACATTGACATACGTACCTAATACAAAACTAGGGGAAAGAAATCACTGGTATTGTAGGTTTCTTATATACTTAGCTGATACTTAAACATAAAAATACATTTCTGAGGTCATAATAAAACAGCCAATAGCCACTATTATTGATTTGTGCACATTTATCTATATACGCTTATGCACATGCATATACATAAAGGAATGTGTCATAGTAATACAAAAGCCCGTTTGAAGTCTAGACATGCGTTCTAGAGCAAGGGTCGCCAAGTCTGGCCCTGTTTGTGGTGATAATTAACTTCTTGTGAATTCATTTTAATTAAATTGCTTTTTTTAAGATTTGTTCCCCTGAATTTCTTCATCGGTACTCTGAATTGCTTAATTTCTTTTCTTAAATGGCACCCAAACAGAAATGAAATGTGAAGTGAGGGAGCCAACAGAAGACCAGCTAAGTCAGGGCCTCAAACTCCAACCAATTTCACTCCAACCAGCTGTGTAATGAGGTGCCAGTTCTTGTCGTTAATAAAACCTGTTCTTTGATTTCATGGTTTTGTTGCTGCTCTCGTGGTGCATTAGCGTACATTTCCTAAATTGTTGATGTTCTCTTTTCTAAGAGCCCTGTCAAAATGTTTTGTGGACATGAGCAGATCGACATTCCTGAGACCTTCATCTTTCTTTATTTTTAGATATTGTATGATGGACACAGTTTTCTGGTCATGTTTTGGTTCATTTTGTATCTCATTATTGTTTGGCTGCCAATTAAGGAAAAAGAAACAATTAAGGGGTCTGAGTCTTCAAGAGCAAGTCAATTAAAATGAATTCACTAATTAAGAAAAGGGTTAGAATGAAAACCTGAAGCCATGGTGGTCCTCCAGGACCGGAGTTGGTGACCCATGTTCTAGAGGCCATGCTGCCAGCAATCAAATAATTATCATTATTATTTTTTCTTTTTTTCTCACTGTACATTCGGACACATTCCACAGTGTGCCAATGTATATCTGCCAATATAAAATTTGGGAGAAAAATCAACACATACCTTGCAACGTCTGCAAAGACAGTACTTGGGCCAGAGATTTGAACCTAGGATTCTAAATCTGTGAGTCAGCATTGCTAATCATTTGATATGGTGCTACCTCTCTTGCATATGTAAATATATATGTTATATAAAATTTCCAAAGTTCTGCTGGCATAATCTTAACATGATATGATTATGATTATGGTGGTGACCTTCCTTATACACTATTTGAAATAGAGAGAGAGAGAGAGAGATTATTAGAAATGAAATGGATTAATAAAAAAAGCATTTCCTGAAGGATTATTCCCTGTAAAATGAAAAGACTGCCCTTTAATGTTATGTGGGATTAAAATGCCATCTTAGCTCTAGGCAGTATGACAATAGTGTTAAAAAAAACTGAAATCCACCTTTTTAGCAGACAAGATTCGCCAATCTGTTTTACAGGTTCCTGGAACAATTGGCTAATGCCTATCTTCAAATAAATATGTGTGTATGAATAAATACTTTGGTTGAGGCTACAAATATATAGATATTGCGCACACAAAATCAATATAATTAATTAATGGAGTTTCTGTGATGGCAATTTAATTTTCCTATGTCAGTCTCCACTGAGGCACAAAAGGAGAACAAAGGACCATATATATTTTCACATTTATGTAAGTAGGGAACATCAAGGAGACTCTTGTAAGATATGGAGTCTTGACCCAGTATCTGGGTATTAGCAGTCACTAGCATCCTCTTTCCTTTCGCCCATAGTCCGAATGACAAAGCCTGCTGATGTCACCTAGCTCCAGAGCTCCCACCTCTTCCATCCCGCAGACTCCACTTAAAACTTTGTAATTGCCGGAAGTCAGGATTCAATCTTGGACCAGATTCTGAAGATCATGGAACTTCATGAATTAAAACAGAGATAGACACCTAAAGAACGAGACAACACAGTATGAGGTCATCCACAATTATTCCCAATAATCGTTGGACTTTTCTTTTAGTTTATTTCGCCAGCATTAAATGGAGTACTGGCTGGTTCCAAACCCTTTACCTTCTACCTCTTATTGTTTCACACATTACCAGTGATAAAATGTGAACATTTGATCTCCAAAAAAAGCCTCTAGTCTTGTGTACAAGTAAGGAAATGTGACAGAAGTAGAGGTTTCATTATAATGTTGGGACTAGATTCATTTATCCTTTTTCATAATTTTTAAAAATGCATTAACTTATAACTCTCTTACATCTTATGAATGCATAGATTGGCTTACAATGTGTTCAGGATCCTTTTGTGGATTGTTTTGTGTTTGCCTCTGTGTCTGAAGGTGATAGAAGTAGAAGACATCGTTTTTGTCAATGCATAGAAGCTAAACTAGTTACAAGATGTTTTCCAACCAGCAGATGGAGAATGCAGGCACACAAGATGACCCATAGACATTGCTGAGGTCCACCCTATTTCTCCCTTTTTATTTCCTATTATGATACACTCTCTTTTTCTGAGTGCTAATTTTTAAGTTACTGTTTTTAAGAGCTGTACAACCTGCAATTTTAGCATGTGTGCAGAAGCAAGATTCCCGAAAGCTACTTAAGAAGAATTATTGAGTGCCATGCCCAAGAAGTACTGTAGTTGTGTGTATCCTCTATGTGTTTGAAAGACAGCCCTCAAATATACCTACGTGTGCACAAGAATATGATGACTAACCTCTATTCTTGTAAGTGGGTGTGATGATGCGAGTTCTACTCCATGCTCCCGCTTCTCTTCAGGAAGCCTCTCAAACCCAACACTGTCGATAATGTAACTGGATGAGCTGGACAATGAGGACACCAAACAAAGCAAGGGGAAGGTGCAAAGTACATACGGTGCTTTTATTAAAACTAAGTGTGCAAAAAAATAGTACAGTTTTTTCAAAGTGTTCGTAAATAAATAATCCATAAAAATCAGGTAACATCCAAAAGTTTAAATCAAGACTAAAGCGAGATTAAAACCCAGAGCAGACATTTGGGGTCAGACCAGCCAAGCATAGCTCCTTCCCAGTCTCTCCAGCACACCAAAGGCATTCTCAGCGGGACAGACTTCAGCCGCCATGGTTCTCACACTAACGACCCCTGTCTTGGCTGCCTCCGCTGGCGTCTGCCAGACTGCTCGGGGTCAGTTGTTCTCCCATCTTCCTTCTCGCACTCGTCCCTCGGATCCCTAGGGCGGACTCCTCCTCGATTGTACCCACTGTCCCATTCAGTGGGCGCGATCCGTCCCTTGAGCGCCGATCCTTCGCTCCATCCGGGACCCCTGACCTCTCTCAACAACTAGCTGGCTTGTTTGCTCATCCACTCTCACTGCCCCAATGCTGCGCTTTTGCTCTCCAAGCCTTTATTCCTTATTTTCTTTCCTTTGTGTTTCTGTTCCCTGTTACCCCTCCTCTTTGTGCTGGCCCATTCTTATACAGCTCCGTGGGCGCAGCACCTCAATCATGCACAGCAGGAAGCCGATTAAGCAATTGAGAACAATCACACCCTCACATGCAGGTGCGACTTGCCCCAATTACTCCATCAACTCCCCACGGCTGCACAATCATGCCCAAGGAGACTGACACGACGAAATGGATTATTTAAAAAGCCACAATTCTTTCGCAGCCGCTGACCCGCTACACTACAGTGGATTCCTGTACGTTGCCAAATGTACCACAGTCATCTGTAATAGATTAGCTATACAGTGCTGAAGTATGATGGTATTCCCATTGAGTCAATCAAACAATTTGATGCAATATGCTCAAGTAGTTCAATTTGGATCTCTACAATGTTGTAGGCACAATACTTGGTTTCTGCTGAGGAGTTTCAGTTATTGCCATTAAAATACAAACTTGAACGATAAATATAGGATTTTGGACTTGGGTGGCAATGAAACACAGGCTTTCTGGTGTAAAGGTACTTTGAAATTATATGCTTAGAGACACTAAATTTATATTGAGAAGAAAAGAGAGTGGTTCACTGACTAATTGTTGAGGGTAATGGGTCTCTGTTAGGAAGGAACTGAAACAGATGTAGTTAGGAAAAGGAGAGTCTGAAATGCACTTCTTTGTTTAATGCTTGCACTTTTTTTGGTATCTTCTACCTTGGTTCTTCTCCCTTTCTATATAGTTTTTTTCTTCTTCAGTTTTGCTTAATTTTGTTTAATTCTCTTTAATTTCAATACATTGTTTTGAATTGTAAAAAAAACAAACATATTAATGGGTGCTATGAAGTCTAGGCCCAAACAAAATGAACCAAGACAGCTCTGCCTCATTTTTCCTTATTTTATGTGCTGTTATTGCTTTCTGTTTTGCGAGCCTGATGTTCTATTTAAATATAGAATGAATGCTCACATATAATCATTGCACAGATTTTGTGAAAGCTTCTATTATGTATTCTATAACTTGAAATTTGAATTCTCACCTGACAATGGACATGCGCCAAATGGCAACACATTTGTCATTGGCCTTGCACAGTCTGCATTCCATCTGTTTTTTTCCCCAGCAGTGAATGCAAGAACTATTCATGAATGTACTGTGTTGCAGACATAGGAATGAAAGCATTTCACAATTTGCAATGTTAACATTTCACACTTCTTTGACTGGAGGACTCACAGCTATAACAAAGCATTCTGAAATTAACATTTACATTAATCAAGTATATGTAGATGTCAGAATTAAATCTTGTATACCATCTACTCAGTTTAAGTGCTGACTACAGAAGCTATTACCTTTTTATTACTTTTGGTACAGCCGTTGTATAAATAATGCTCAAAAAATGATGGGAACACTTAATCATCACAATCTAACACCATGTTAATTAAGCTTTAGGAATATCAATCTGTGCAGTTAGGAAGTATAAGCGATTGTGAATCAGCTTCACATGCTCTGGTGCAAATGAAAGTGACAACAAGGTACACTTGAGGAACGACAACTAGACAACCCCCAAAAAGGGAATGGTTTTGCAGGTAGTGGCAACAGACAAATACTCTCTTCTTATCCTTCCTGACTTGACTCTTCTCTAGTTTTGCGTTTTGCTAGTGTCCTTGTCACTACTAGTAGCATGAGGCGCTACCTGCTGCACAGGTAGTCTGGTTCCTCTAAGATGGCATATCCATACTGGCTGTCACAAGAAGGTTTCTTTTTTTGTCTACTAGAAGTCTCAAGAGCATGAAGGAGATACCAGGAGACAGGTCATTACACAAGGAGTGCTGGATGTGCAATAGAAGGGCATCAACACAGCATCATGACTGGTATCTGCGGCTTTGAGTGAGAAGGAACAGGAGGAACATTGCCAGAGTCCTACAAAATGACCTCCAGCTGGCTACTGGTGTGCATGTTTCAGACCAAACTGTCAGAAACAGTCTCCATGAGGGTGGTATGAGGGCCCGATGTCCTCTAGTGGTACCTGTACTAACAGCCCATCACCATGCAGTTCGATTGGCATTCTCCAGAAAATACTTAATTGGCAGCTCCGCCATTGGCACCATGTTATCTTCACAGATGAGAGTAGGTTCACACACAGCACATGTGACAGATGTTAAAGACTCTGGAAATGCTGTAGTGAATGTTATGCAGCCTACAACATCATCCAGCATGACTGGTTTGGCGGTGGGTTAGTGATGGTCTGGAGAGGCATATGCTTGGAGGGTAGCACAGACCACCACATGACTGCTGTTAGGTACTGGGATGAAATCTTCAAAGCAAATTTTAAGCCCTTACTCTGGTGCCACTGACTGCCCACACGTTCCCAAGACCTGAATCCAATTAAGAACCTCTGGGACATTATGTATCGGTGCATCCGACGCCACCAAGTAGCACCACAGACTATTCATGAGCTCACTGATGCCCTGATCCAGGTCTGGGAAGAGATCCCCAAGGAACACCATCTGCCATCTCAGCAGTAGCATGCCCAGACATTGTTGGCAATGCATACAGGCATGTGGGGGCTATACACACTATATTATGAGTTGAATGATGAAATTCACAAAAGTTTTATCAGCCTGTGATTTCAATTTTTGAGGTTGTGAGGTTGAATCCAGCCCTCAATGGGCTGGTGATTTTGCCTTTGATCTGAATGAACTAAACAGCATTACTCACTAAAGTTTTTCCACTTGAACATTTTGTTCATTGAGATCTGATGTGTGATTTAAGTGAAGGACATTTGTGGATACATGTAAGATATGAAAATGAAGGCTGACATAGAAAGATGCACCTTTTTCCTTCAATCTTAAGTTTTAGATTTGTGGGATTCAAAATAGGGTTCTGAGGGAGAAAGTCACACATTGCTGGCTACAGATTGCCATTTAAGTGGTCTGGAATAACTATGAAGACTGGAAAAAGAAGCACATTATGAAACAAACTGAAATTACTGGACTAGTCAAACTGGGTTTAATAAAAGGTTATGCTTAAAAAAGCCAGAAAATATAATGATCAAAGGTATCCAATTTAATGCAAGCCCTTGCAAATTATTCATTCGTTCATTTTTCAATTACCCCTTTTTTATCCTCTAACAAACAGAAAAGTACAAAACAATATATGAATTCCTTAGGGTAAAAAGGAAGCTCTCTACTTGTCCTCACAATGCCAGTAACAAAATGCTTTGGAATAGAAGAAATACACAAGGGACAAACTAAGAAAATAAAAGACAGCTGTTATAGATTCTCAGCCAAACCATACTAGAACAAAAATCTGCTACTGTGACTGTTTATATTTTTTCTTAACTACAAGTGAGTTTACATTTAAAGTTTTTTGTAATGGTGTATACAAGTCATTTGAATATCACTGTAGTTAACATAATTACCATTACTTATTAGTAGCTAAGAACAGGTAACACACAAAAACTATGCATAGTGCAGATTGCACAGAGAATAAGTAATCCTTCTGCTCAGTCATATCTGATTATATATACATTATTACTGAAGTCAAGAAATAAACAAGCAGAGACTGTCAAGCCTCTGTCCGAAGGAATGTATCATCTGCAGGGAGTCATTCAAGACCATCCCTACTGTGTACAGTAATGGACTTAATCATAAATTCACTACTGTGAGTAAAGCTTGTACAGGTTCTAATACCATCTCTGTAATCAATATTACAAGGCACTTTACAAAGTAAATAAGAATAAATTAGTATCTAGTATTATAATTATTGATGAAGCCCATCTTCACAGACTACAGAATCAACACTGGGCACATCATTCATCGGCAGCATCACACAATATCAGTCCACTGATGGACTGGGGTCTTGCGCAGATTTCTTGGTATACACTTTGCAGTGTGTCTATCTCCTGTATACTATACATTAGTAGCACTTTATTTCATTGCTACCTGCACTGAATTGCTTCTTTTTATACCCACACGTGAAATGAATTACTTTTACTTGAAGCTTTTTATTTTAAAATAAGTAGTGAAATGTGTTATATAATAAATCATGTATTGATGTACGTGGCTTGTAATTCAAATCTGTCCAAAGGCCTAAAGGGATTTAAAAGATATACAGTATGTAGAGATCAAAGCATTCAAGCCAAAGTTAAAAATCAGAAAAAAATTTGTGAATGAACAAATTCTGAGTTGATGTGATCAGTTTATTTAATGTCTGCATTGATATGGCAGATTGTTCTCCATCTGTGTCAACAAATTATTTTAGCAGTTGTAATAATTGCATAGAGACATGTTGCAGATGTCTAACAGCCGTGTTTGTCATGACTGCCTATTTTTCATCATTTATTGTTGAAAACCCTTTCAAATGAAGAGTTCATTGCACAGTTATGTAAGGAGAGGACAAAACTCTGTGATGGCTGATAAAGCTTTCCAAAACAATAATCAAGCTGCAGAAAAGAGCTTCTTTCAGCAAGTGAGACTACAGCTGTGGCTCCTCTTTTGACCATAGCCGAAGTCTTCATTAATTTGAGAGCACTGGTATGGGACCACTAAAGCCATTATGAAATGCACAATCAACTTTGAACTATTCTCAGCAGGTTACAAATATCACTCCACATCAAGTCATCCAGCAATTACTGCTTAAATGTTAAAAATGACTGTCTCAACTTGGAGAAAATGCAAAAGTCACGTCACGTCATCAAATGGAGACAATGTCTTTCTTTCAATTCCTTATTTTTATCCATATTTCCATTTTAATTTTAAGGTTCTATTTGCTCTGAGGATGGGAAGTTGGTTCAGGAAATAAAATTAAATACATAAATATCTAAGCTTGCTAAAATCAGAGAAGCAGCCAGCAGTTTTTTGGCCCTGAGTTTGAAATGAATTGACCCCTTATTGTTTGTGTCAATATTTAGCCAGATTTCTGACAACATTTTACAGATTTAACAAGAAACAAACCCAGAAAATTTGGTGATTTTAAAATAAGAAGATATACACATCCACTTTTACGCTTGCTCAGTCTAGTTCGTGGTCATGTGGATTGCTATCTTGTGATGCCGGGTTGCCTGCCGTTAGCATACTCAACCTGCACCCGAACCTCGACAGTCGAAAAACCGGGATGGACAGGCAACAACTGAGGAGACAGACAAGGTTTAAGGTACAAAAAGTACAAAGAACTAGAATAAAAGTAACCACAGTGCATTCATAAAATTGTATCAATAGAATAAATACTGTAAAGTTTCTTTAAAACATGAGAGCCTCCTAAAATCAGACAGTTCCTTCAAGAGATAGAGAGTTCTTATAGAAATCAGTGCGTTAAAATAAATAAAATTAAGGATCCTCCAGGCCACTGAGAAGCATCTTCTGGACTAGGAGGCAACTTGGCTTCAGCCACCATTGCTTAAAGCTCTGCACATAGTAGCAGCTTCACTAGTCATCACACACGGTTACGTCCTTTCTGAAACATGGCTTTGGCGACCATTGCCCCAGCCCCACGCATAGCAGCAGCTCCTCTCAGCTTTACACATGGTTCTGCCCTTCAATCCTCGCACACAGCAGGGACTTCACCCAGCTTTACACACAATTCCACCATCTATGCTTCCCTCTGGACTGTTCCTTACTATCACCAGCCTTATTCCGTCTTCACTGCTCCTTCAAGTTGATAAGCAGATCCGGCCTCTCCTCCATGGTGAATCGCTCTCTCTCTGTCGCTCTTTCTCTTTCTTTTACTCCTCTCCAAGACCCTATGGAGTCCAATCCAGGTCCTGGTCTCTCTGTTTGTGTTCTGATTCTCTTCTCTACTTAGCCCCTCTCCACTTTACAAATTACATACCGACAACCTCTGTTGATGTCATACATTTGCCCTATCGCTAAACCGCAAAATCTCATTAAAGCAACTACATGCACCTGCCGGCTCCAATATGTTACGTAAAAACTGTAAAACAAATGCATTAAATATGCACAAAATCTACCATAAAACACTTCCCTCCAAAAGCATCACAGGGCATGCATGGTTTTGCACAGGCCCACAGTCACTTACACTGGAGTTACCTTTCACTCAATAACAATAAAGTTGGGCAAAATCATTCTGAAAAACTGCAGTCCAAAAATATGTAAGAGATGTGTTAGTCTATTGTAATGCAGCAAATTATTTCTAGACTTCTTCAATTAAGTTTTACTGAGACCTTTTAGACATGATGTGAAAAAATGCATATTTTGTATGGTACAGTATGTTTCTGTGTATTAAAATCACCCTGCATCTAGTAGAAATACTATCATTTGGTGATAAAAAAATAAAAATGCATAGGAAAGCCTGGACACCTCCATTGATAACAGTCCTCTGGGTGGCACTTTTCCTACCGATAGTGCCTGAAATAACTGGAGTTAGTCATTAATTTTGACCTTTATTTGACAGTGCGCTTATGGTGACTGGTATTCTCAGATAGCTTAATCTTGCTTAGGGTTGTGGGGAGCAGAATCTGTCCTAGCAACAATGGGCACAGAAGGAATCAGCTCTGAGGGGGCTACAGTCCAATGTAGCTGAATATGTCAAAATGACATAGAAACACAATTTTCACTGTAGTCATTACCTCAGTCAAAAAACAAACAGTATTAATGGTAAATAAACAAGGTTTGCAACATAGGACATACTAAGGAACGATCCAGACGTTCATGAAGAATCTCTACTGCTACTGCTGACCATTAACATCAAAGTAAGAAAGTGTAGATGTTTCTATTTTTTTCCAGTTTCCAGTACAGTAATAGCACAATTGTGATCAGTCATAAACTATAAAAATAACAGAAAAATTAGGAATTTCAAACAAAATCACTAGATTATATTGCCTATAGTAATCATCAACACACACAAAACAAAGGGAAGGAGGTATATTCACAAATAAAACTGTGCCACTCATGAAGAAATTAAGTTTTGTTATAAGTGCAAGGGGTATGCGTATTGCTGTTAATGCTCACATTTCTAAAGGATTATTTCTACCATAAAAAAAACAAAACAAAAAAATAAATGATGTTTACTAATATTTAGACAATCACAAGGTAAACCGTATTAAATGTAGGGCTGGGTTCTCGCTATGCTGCATTTTATAGCTTTTAAATTAGTAAAAATGAAGAGGCCATGGAGGCCACAATAGGAGAGTGTAATTACTCTTCAATGAAAACACTGCCAGAGGTCCATTTGTTATCTTGTGCCGACTGGTCAACCTCCCATTAAGGCTAATCCTGCGGTAAGTGCTAGAAATTATACTGTGACCCTGTGAACAGAGTCTTACTATTAAGCTCTGGATGAATGCTGGGTAAATCGTTATTGGTGTTAAATTTCATCTGACAGATAGAAAGTTAAGCCTGGAAGATAGACAGATAGATACAATGTAAGAGGAGCTTGGGGTAGTAGGTGATGGACACAATTGCTCCATAAGGTGTCAAATATGCAGTCAAAAAGATGAGATAGAGATAGAGATAGAGATAGAGATAGAGATAGAGATAGAGATAGAGATAGAGATAGAGATAGAGATAGAGATAGAGATAGAGATAGAGATAGAGATAGAGATAGAGATAGAGATAGAGATAGAGATAGAGATAGAGATAGAGATAGATAGATAGATAGATAGATAGATAGATAGATAGATAGATAGATAGATAGGATACTTTAAAAATATGATAGTTTACAGAGAACAGAAAAGAGTAAGACTAGACTATTAGTAATCAGAAAATTTCTATAAAAAAAAAAAACCCTGACTGATGTCCACCCTGATGGACATGTGTAATGTAATGTAATGCAATTCAGGACAGTTGCAAAGCTGAATATGTGCTGGATTAAAAAAAGTTAAACCTTGAAAAGTTGACTATGTGCTGGAATTAAGAAGTTAAACCTTGATCAAGTCATCCCTGCCCAAAATGCACCCCAAAACATCTACCCCAAATGATAGACTTGTGATTTAAGTTGCACCAACTTTAATAATTGAACATGGGTCATGCATTTTTTGCAGGGTTCAAAATACAATTCAGTAATCCAAAGTAACTTATATTTCTTCTTTTAAAAGTGTTCATTTGAAACAGGTTCATTATTACACTGACTACATAATGCATGGATAATCAACTATGATAGATATAGAGCTGAGTAAATAATTTATAAGAAATATGAAATTTAAAGACTTTATGACATTATTTGTTTCCCAATGAATGTAGTCTCCAGGCAAACTCATTATATTGTGTTTATACCACTGAATGTTTTGAAAAACACTGTTACAGTGGTTGTGCAATACAGTAGTGCATGTGTATATAAATAAGGGAACACTTTGCTCCAGATCTTCAGTATTTATATTAAAACTATGGAATAGCATTTTATTCATATAGAATTTAACACAGTAAACTGTATTATATTATTTGGTGGGAGTCAAATAGAGATCTCAAGCAGAGTAACTGCAATGTTTGAATTTGCTTATCATTGCAGTGTCAATCTATTAATAAGCTAAAGAGTAATGTTTAAGAAGGAGAAAAAAAATATAGACATCTTCAGTCAATTTAATAAACTGCTTATTCTTACCAGACATTTTCCAGCCTTCAATGTCTCCAAATAAGTCTTCTACATATCCTCATACCAGTCATATATCTTATTTTCTGAAGTTCACAACTCGGAGCTCCATCAAAGCACCTGTGACTTCTATCTCTTTTACCCCAGATCTTCTCTCTTTCCCTCTATTCTTTTCCATACACAGACACATACACACCTACATACATACATATATATATATATATATATATATATGGAAGCAAATATCTGTAATACGGTTTGCATATTTATAGCTGAAATCCACAAAGAAAGAAAATGAAAATGAATCATCTAAAATATTTTTTTATTTCTAAGCTTTCAACTCCTATCAGGAGTCACCATCAGATATACAGGAATCTGAAGGCAATATATAGCGAATAAGGAGAGGAGGGTAGGTGGATGTAGGGGTGGGGGGGATCAATGAGGTTGGGTTCGGAGGCCGATGGTTGTAAACTGTTCTTCTTTTCAAGCCTGCATAAGCAGGATTCAGGTCCAAATGTCTAGTAAAATTCAAGACTAATGCTAAAAGTGACAGAGAACTTGTTGAATCATGACTATCCAATGAAAATGCCATTAACAGACATTTGTTTGTTATATATACAGTACACAACAGCAGAACCCTAATTATCCATGCCCCAATTAAATGAAGTTCTGCATTATCCAAGGTGAACCTGTGAAAATTTTGGTGAATACTGAACCAAGCACATAAATACTATACTTTTATCCTTGGCTGTAAGCAGCAAGTAGTTGAGGAGCTGGTGACTATGTGAATGTGGTCCATGACTCACTCACCCCACCCCACCCCAACTGCACCCTTCAGCTACTGTCAGTGAGTCACCAGCGTTACATATTGTCACGCATTTGCACCTAGGGACCACCTTACTGGTTCTGTTAAGGTAAGCACTACCACTCCAGGACGAGAGGGGGCATTGTCACTAATGTCTTCTCGTTAACAATGTCTTCTCTTTCATTCACTGCAGTTCTGATAAAAAGACCATCTACAAAGCCTAACCGCACCTGTCGTGCTCGAGCTGGGGTTGGTCATGCCCCATCCACCCAAGAGACCTTAAAAGTGGGAGTCAGAAAATGATGACATTCATTTGGACGTGAACTCATAACAAGACTGTGCCACAAACACCATAAGGAAAGAACAGAGACAGGACAGCCAAAAGGCCTAGTTTGGTTGTGCCCACGGCACTGTTTTTGTTTAATTTTATGACAATGTTAAAAGGGGTGACCCAGTTGGTGCCCAAAGATCACTTTTTGTCACCCTCGGTTTCTTCATCAGTCACAATATATATTCACATATTCATAGACTTTATATTTGAGATAAATACTAGAGAATTGATGGGGAAAACTAAAGAAACTTATGCACTTGTTTACACAATCAGAGAGGAACTCATTTAATTAGGATTCATTTTCACCTTTCCTCATTAATAAGTTACAGCATTCATAGCACTGTAACCCCAAGCACTTAATTAGCTTTACTACTTCCTTCTGGCAATTTGCAGTGTCCTCTCAGTTTTCCACATTCAATGTAGAATAAATGAATAATATCCATTTATATCTGCTTATGAACTTTGCCATCAACAAAAAAATCAAAAGATGGCAAATATGCTGTAAGTTTCAGTGGACATGTTTCTTTCTGCCTTTTTGGATTTGGGATTTCTACAATTCCCATATCTGTAGGCGGTGATACTGAAAAAAAAATGAAAAAGAAGACACTGAACTTTCAATTGACAAGTACTAATTTTGTTTTCCCAGATGAACAAATGCATCTTGTAAGAATAAAAGAGGAAGTGTGGTGAAAGTAAAAGGCAGCTTTTAGATGAAATTCTATTCATGTACAAATATATGAGAAATACTCTGTTTTCCAATGGTTGACTCCAAATTTAATACCACACTAGCTTCTTCACATCATAGTTGAACTTCTGACTCTGTACTATTCTCTTTCCTCATTTTTGAATTTTTACTTAATATTTGAACATGATTTGCCAACCCTCCCATTGCAATTTAGTCAAAGAAAGGCCCACACGTATCACAGGGCCATCTTAACAGCAAAGTAGTGCACTGGGGCTGCTGTTTTGATAGCAAAACAAGAACCATACATGGGTATCAGAAACATCGTTGGCCCCTGTGCTCCTGGGTTCCCTGGCCAGTGCCCATTGTGCCCATACGTTAAGACGTATCGTAATTCACTCACTGATATCCTGTGTGCCTTTAAGTAACACTCTTCATATCTCAGTCGAATCTGAACAGGATGCCTCATATCATAATTAAGTCACTAACTCCCTATGTAATGCTCTGTATAGACTCCCAATCACAATATCAAATTATGGCTTCCAGTGAGACTCCGGGCAGGCTATTTTATACAACAGTTCAGCCGCTGAATTCCAGTGTGACGAAGTCCCCTAAAAGTCTGCCACTGTCACCCATTTCAGCTTTTCTCACTTCTCAGTTTGGCTTGACACTCTCTGTTTGACTTTGAACAGCTCCCCTTATATCATACTTCAATCAATCACTGTATGACCCTGAACTGGTCGTTTTCACCTTCCAGTCCGCACATTAATTCTCAGTATAATTCTAAATGAATATCCACAACTCCTATTTCAGTCTGTCACTCCCAGGGTGTTTCTGAGGCAAATCTCTTTACTTTCCACCTGAGGTACTGACTCTCAGTTTGACTCCAACCAGGTCACCTCTTTGTTCTCTGACCTTGAATGAAGTAAAGAAAACTGTGATCTTTATGAAAGGGTTTATGAAGCAGCCATTTACACACCTGCATGTGTAAAGTGCTCTGGGACTTCTCAGAAGAAGGCAAACATTACACTTGGTTAAACCCTGTGGAAATATTGTAATAAATTGTAATAAATGTTTCTGCTGAAACTGAACTAAACAAATATTACACTGCAAGAATTAATTTATACATGTGCATCTACTGTACATATAGCTGTGTACAAAAAAAAACCTTGGCAATCTAATATATATATTTTTTAAATCAAGTTTTCCTATTTCATATCCCTTGAAACTTTAAAACAAATAATTCCATCTGGAACTTACTCAAAACTCAAGAAGCTTTTTATATTACAACACTGCTTACCCCTACACTTGGAGGTCCCTGAAACCTCATTGAGATTATGACTTGCCAACATGTATTAAGCTTTAAACCAGTACAAAGCAATTATTTTATCATTTATTCACCTTTTTAAAAAGTGTCTATTTCAAACCTTGAATATCAAGGATATTACGCACCAACAAAATGCTTAAACAAATGTTCTTTTTGAAAATAAATCCAATGTTTTAGAAACAAATACTGTATAAAAATCCCTTAAAATATTTCTGTAATTTAATGATCATTCATGAGCATACCCAATCCCTCATTCATCATCTAACTTTTTTAGGGGCACATTGTCTGTCAGAATGAGCAAATTTACTCATTACAATTTACTATAAAATTGCTTTATTATGTTAATTTCCAGACAAGAAGAGTTACATCAGTATGGGAATGAAGAAATAGTATGAAATACTCTTGCTTTGACTCTAATTGATTATGTCTGAATGCTCTTTTTGCAAATGCTAACTTCTGCAAAAAATGCATTAAGTAAATATTTGTGTCTGTTACGAAAAAACCATACCCTGAGGATTTTATCAAAATGGAAAGTAAATTACTTCAAGTTATTAGACAGCAATCTGGCAAATCGTCCATTACGCAGATACTAATGAGATACTATATGAGATACTAATGAGATACTATAATACTAACACCATGTAGTGGTGTGTCGGAGCTGAGCTGTGATTGAGTCATGGCTGTTTTTTTACTCTATGAAAGTGAAAGGGATGTGAGTAAAAGAAGTGTTTACGTATCATAGGGTTTTGCTCACTACTTAGGGTGGAGGTGATCATGAGATGAACCTACGATTTGGTGTAGGGAAAGCAATAATGAGAGTATTATATCACATAATGGTAATGAACTGGAAGCTAATCCCCTTGATGACCGGTTAACACACTATTACTTTCTATCCTCACCAATGCTAACAATATTTGAGTAGGAACAGACATAGTATAATCATGTGTACTTGGTTTCATAAAAAAAAAATGTATATTCGGATAGGTCCAAAGCTCACATCCATTGTTTCTCTGGAGTGAGGAGACAGAGCTTAGGTTTCTGAGAATTTGTTGAACATAAAAAAACTGACAAATGAGTGGAGGCCATTCAGTCAATCAACCCATTTGTTTAGATGATAGCTAAGCTGTCTCAGTATCTCTTCCAGATTATTCTTCAAGGTTGTTAAGGTTACTGTGCCAAATACATGGCTCTCTAGTTTATTCCAGATTCTCCCAAGTCTTTGCATAAAGAAGTGCTTCCTGTCTTCAGTCCTAAATGTACTTTCTATTAATTTTCATTGATGTCCTCATAATTAAACTGAAAGGATCCTGCTGGATCTACTTTATCAGTGCCTTTAAGGATTTTAAATACCTGGATTAGGTCCCTATGCAGTTTATTTTGCTCAGATCTAAACAGGTTCAATTCTCTGAGTCTGTCAGAGTAGGACACGATCTTACATCTTATGATGTAGCCTGTTGGTCTCTTCTTCACAGCTTGAAGTTCTGCTATTGAAGGCACACTTGATAAGAGACCCAAGTGCCCTGGAGGAGTAATAGTGGTCTGGTGGCCTCAGAGCTTAAGTCTAACTGAACCTGCAGTCAAGGACAAGGGACTTATTCGGCACAATCCTCACTAGGAGGAATGGAGGGAAACTATGTAAAATTATACAGACTTACAAGGAACAAATAAAAACACAGTTGAACAAAGGCAATATACCAAACAGTAAATGTGAAAATTAATGCACATGGTTTCAGTTTCAAATTTGAAAAGGTGAGCCTTTTTATGGTACCTTAGTTTGTCAAGTAAGGAAAATTAATGGAAAGTGGAGAATATCTTATCAACCAGTACTTAGTTAGAAGTCTAATTGGGTACCAAGTACACTGTAACCAGTATACAGTAAAATATATTTTATGTGTAGTTGGCAGAATAATACTTTTTCTATTCTGTCCTCCCTTATTTTTATTAATTCATAACACACTTCAGCACTGTATTACCCCTGCTTACCTGCTTTACGAAGAGCTGTCAGAAACATGTTTATCCAATATCATTTATTTTACAGTTGTAATTTTTTCATTTTTTAACTAACTATTCAGGAGAAGCCAGGTTATTCTCACTATTCTCAGTCATTGTTTGACATTTTGTATACAGTATATACTGTCTTTCTTAGGCAACATGAGGGTGCAGTGGTTAGCACTGCTGCTTTGCAGCTCCACAGTTCTGAGTTTAAATCCCTGCTTGAGCTGCCCTTATAGAGTTTGCACATTTGCTGTGTGTGTAAGATTTTCTCCAGCCTCTTTTCCCTACCAAAGCCCAAAGTCTTGTCCGTTAACCTTATGGTTATAAAAGTGACCCTGTATGAGTGAACTGGCCTTACAATGGACTGGCACCACATCCCTGGACCCTGACTTACACCTGATGCTGCTATTTGAGAAGAAATACATTGATAGATCTTTCATGGTGAAAATTTTAAGTCACTTTACATTTATAGTGCAATTTAGAAAAAAAAAGCGGATAATATGAGCTTATTCAGGGTCAGAACATGAACCAGAACAAGGTTTTGTCATTTGTGGCTTGAAACTTGGCGCACTTTCAGCTAATTAAACATTATCTAATAGTACTTTGTCCTATATAATGCCTCTATGGAGGCTCAGCTTTTATACTTCAATAAACTTAGCCTTTAAAGATAGAAAATATATTACTGTACATTCATTTACTTCTACCTTCCCACCATAAAGTACTCAAATTTAAGGAAGATGCAATGCATCCCATTTTTTATTGGCGAGACAAAGCAGGGTTTAAAACCACATCAGTTGTGGAGCCCATTGGGAGATTTCACCTTTTGCCTTTGATATTTGAGAATGCATAAAAAGCAAATATGCTGTAACCGCAAAAAAAAATCAATTAAGAGGTTTTGAATTCTTTGTTTCTCAGACCAACTGTTCCTCATCCATAGGCATGGAAGTACTCCAGAGATCAGATTAGAGAATGGCTTTGTACGGTACAGTTTTTGTAAGCCTTATCTGTGAGCATTGAATGAATCTCCTTGTTTCACTTAGTTTTTCTCTCTATAAAATGTATATATATAAGCAAAGCAGACTCAAGATTCATGAAAAATAAATAAGTAGACTACAGGCACAAAAACGTTTTACCAAAAAAAATTAAAGCAGTTTTTAAAATTACCACATACCTTAGCCACTTTACAGGAGACATTCAGTTATAGAACGTCCAACTTACAATCCAACAATCACTGGACCCCTGGATATGTGATACTTTATATCAATGAAATGCTCTTTGAGGTTCAGACAACTTATTCAAACGATCTCCAAAATGACTTCTGCAACTCAAGCACAAAGGAACAAAACAGCCAAACTCTTATCCTTCCATAAATCTATTTGATGCCCAAGTCAAGCAAAGGCTCTCCACAAATATTGAAGGACAATTTCACAACAAAAAGAAAAAAAGACAAGAAGCTTCACTCAAGGTAAAATGAGGCAATGTCTCTGTTCTCTAAAAAATGGACTTTAAGATGCCCTCTTTGATCAATGCATGTTACATATTTTATAATACAACTAAATCTCCTACAAATTATTGTTTTCAGGTGTATACCAGAGTGTGTACATAAAAGTGCAATAATTTGAATGAAGTTGATGTTCACTATATTGTTACCTCAGAAAATGTTAAAACTAAAATAAACTAAATTATGTAAACAAAGGAAAATCAATAAAGAAATCATCATGGGACACGAGTTCTCTTAAATGATGACACCAAATCTAATATCCACTTTATCTGATTCACCTCCTGAGACAAAACAAGGGAAAACTGTTCAGCATTGGTTGAGATAATAAGATTCAAACATTTTAGTCATCATGAAACAGTGCTGGCCAGGACAATAGAGTAATCA
The DNA here is from genome assembly GCF_900747795.2 of Erpetoichthys calabaricus. Classification (NCBI taxonomy): domain Eukaryota; kingdom Metazoa; phylum Chordata; class Cladistia; order Polypteriformes; family Polypteridae; genus Erpetoichthys; species Erpetoichthys calabaricus. The sequence goes on from NC_041403.2 coordinate 100,662,152, forward strand.
GTTATCAGAGTGCGCCAGTTACACTTATAGAAAGTGCCTGACGTCATTGGATTGATTCAGTTTTGCAGAATCATTAAAAGGTTCACACTGATGATGCAAACTATTTTTTTTGACTGCTCTTGCTTTTATTATTACAACACTGAAGTCACCTGTCCCAGAAGAATGTTTTTGTTAGGACAGGAAGATATGTGCTTTTCTGAATGGTTACAAGAGCAAAGGCAGGATGTAATAAGTCTACATACAAGCATTCAGGAAGATTAGAAGTGAACTATTTTTAAGCCAAATTTATTTTATATCTATCAAAGAAAAAGCCCAAATGACAGACAAATTAAAGAAAGTTAAAGCTATAAAGTCCTCCTAAAATGACAAACGTATATTATTGCTACCTAAAGTATTAAAGTATCTGATGTAGTGGCATTTGCCTTTAAACTATAAGGGTTTCTGTATAATCCCCATCTCGGTCCCACTATGACAGGCTCCTAAAACAGTTTGGTTTTATAAAGTGGGATTTGCGTTTTTGTGCCTATAAAAGCACTTTCATTTGACTCACATTCACTGCCCACTAAAACTTGACGGTATAGTCACTCACACATGGCCAATTTAAAATTTATTTTAGTTCTGATTTGTATATTTTATGAAACCAGAATATCCCGAGAAATCCCATGCAGACACTTTACTAAAAATTGAATTCTCTAGACAAGCAATGACTTGAGAGGGACGGACAAATGAACCAACTACTGATCCATCAGATGAAAATCACATAAAAAATACATAACTACCATGAAAAGGAGCTTAAACACTTTAAAGAAGAGTGTGGGGCTATAGCCAAGTTGCATTTACAACATATAGCTTGTTGCAGTTGAACATCAAGTAAGCAAAGATGTCTAAGCAAAGAAACAAGGCTCAATAACACAAGTAAGCATTACAGGAATCATGTCAAAGCTACTACTCCAAATCCCAGAATGCTTAGTTGAGCAAAAAGCTGGGATGTTTATGGCTGCTCAGTTATATTGCATATTGTTTTCTGATGCAGTTTTTTTGTGCATATTTCTTCCAGGTGCTCTGCAAGCAGGAGCCTATTAGAGAAACTCCATATTTATTTTTTCTTTTTTACTAGTTTCTAGTCTTATTTAAAATTAGAACTGATCTGGCTTCTGGCTTAATCATTGGTAGTAGCCACTAGAAATCCAAAAAATGGACTTTAAATGGATCTTAAATTAGCAGATGAATGGCAATGCATGCAAGCCCAGGTGCCGGCTTGTCTTCACTACACTTCAGACAGACTGCGAACCTGGATGAAGTCACAAAGAGGGCCTGAAGACTGACTTATGTCTGCAAAATATAAAAATGTAAGAGACAATTTATGAGACTCAAGGACTGCATATCTGATACGGATGTGAGCAACACTGGAGCACCGCAAGGAACAGTCCTGTCTCCTTTTCACTTCACCCCTGTACCTCAAACTATAAATATAACACCAGGTCATGTCACTTGCAGACATTTTCTGATGACTCTGCACTTACGGGGTGTACTGATAAAGGAGTATAGGAGTCAGGTGCAGAAGTTTGTTTCTTGGTGCAAAGAGAATCGTCTGCATCTTAGCATCTGCAAAACCAAGGAACTGCACTAATGAGCCTCTATGTCTGGTCACTGTTTCAGGGAGTGGATGTAGAGGTGGTCCACATTAATGACAGGTTGGACTGGTCTTGGAAAACAGAGGAACTGCATAAGAAAGGGCAGAGCAGGCTTTTTTACCTTAGGAGACTGCATTCCTTTATTGTAGGAAGTGACATCCTTCACATCCTCTACATCTCTGTGATGGCCGGTGCAATTTTATACTCTGTGGTGTGCTGGTCTGGTAACATCACTTTAAGAGAGGCCCACTGAACCAACAAGCTAATTAAAAGGGCAAGCTTAGTTATGGGACACACTCCGGACCCCCGGAGGTTGCAGCAAAGGAGAGAATGAAAACAACACTGAGTGCCATTATGAACAATGCAGTACATTCTCTCTCTGACACAACAACACTGAGGACTTTCAGCCAAAGAATCGTTCAGCAGAATTGTGTCAAAAAACGCTACTGGGGCTCCTTTATACCAAGAACGATACAGTATGTCGGCATAATGGCAGTCCCAGTCTCAGTTCTTTTCTTTCTTTTTAGTCATTCTGGTTTGTGTTTTGGCCATATTGTGTGTGTGTGTGTGTGTGTATATTTATTTATTTATTTACGTAATTTATTTATTTAAAGAGCTTCTGTAATAAGCTAAATATCCCCTTGGGGACAGATACAGTTCATTCATTTGTTCGTTAGTTTGTTCAATCTATCTATCCATCTGTATGAAATGAAGGCAAATGACCTCATTTGGTCCTCATATCTAAATAATTTGTTAAGAAGTAAATGAATAGTTTCCAGAATGTAAAAAAAATAAATATAGATAGATATTTTAAAACATAAATAGTGATTTATAGGCTCTGTAACACCAAGGTCTTTAGCTATCTATACAAATTGTTGAAAACAAAGGCAAAACATCCATTTCTCAATAGACTGATTCAAATAGAAAATAAGAGACAAGGATAAATGGCCAGTCTTAAGAAATAATGCAAAGCAGAATTCCATATCCAAACAAACTGATATTAAAGAACTCTTTCATATTTTGTAAATAGTAAATATGAATAACTACATTGTCCAAAGCACAGGAATGTAAAACTGTATATAAAAAGTGGATGCAATAAATAAAATATATATAATAGTACAGTATATGTTTTGGGTATCTGGGTGGCTTAATCATTTTTTAGCAAGATCAATATGAACTAAGACTCATGTTCCTCTAGATATACTGCAGTTTTGTAGTCAGAAAAATATTGAGAAAGCCTAAATTTTGATGTTACTCAACAAAGACTGGAAGAAAAGTTTATGAAACTGAACATGTGTCTGTGTTTTGTATTTTTAGCAGAAAGAATGCTATTAATTTAAAATTAGCACCTTCTCAATTGCAAGCAGGAAAAAAAAAGTAAAACAACAACGCCTGAACTTACTTAACCTTTATACTTAATTAGAATCAGCACAGTAAACATATAATTAGACAGCCGTGGTAGAAGAAATCAGAGTTATGTCGGTTATAAGCCTCTGGACATTTTGTGCAAGAATGAATCTTAGAGACAGGTAGACACTTTAAGCAAGTATTATATATAATGTGACGTGCCTTCCTCACACATAGGGATAATTTAGTTGTGACAGAGGGTCAAAAAATTAATTATCAGTCCATGGTCTCTATTACAATAAAAAACATTAATTAACATCAAAATGCACTGTACATTAATTTAAAATTCATATAATTCCCTATAACTGTTCTATCAAACGCCATATAAGGCCTAATTTATACCAGATTGTTGATGCTGTCACATTGAGCTTAGCCACTTACATTCTTCATACCAAAGGAAGCCACAGATTTCATTCGTGTAGGACATGATCAAGTTAAATGAAAAGAATTCATTGATCTAGAGCAGGGATCTCAAACTCCGGTCTTGGAGGGTTGCAGTGGTTACAGGTTTTCATTCTAACCCTTTTCTTAATTAGTGACCCGGATTTTTTTCTGCTAATTAACTTCTTTTGAATTAATTTTAATTGACTTGAACTTTTTAAGATTTGGTCCCCAGAATTTCTTCATTTCTTTCCTTAAATGGCACCCAAACAGAAATGAAACGTGAAGTGAGTGAGCCAACAGAAGACCAATTAAGTCAGGGCCTCAAACTCTAACCAGTCGCTTAATTAAGCTCTGATTCTTGTTGTTAAGTAAACCTGTTCTTTAATTCCATGGCTTGTTGCTGCTCTCATTGTGCAATAGCAGACATTTTCAAAATTGTTGATTTTTTTCTTTACTTAATTTTACTGCTAAAATTTTTGGGGACCTGAGCAAATCAACATTCCTGAGAACGCCACCCTTTTTATTTTCAGATATTTTATGATGGTCACAATTTGCTGATCATGGTTTGGTTCATTTTGTATCTCCTTATTGTTTGGCTGTTAATTAAGGAAAAAGAGACAATTATTGGGTCTGAGTCTTCAAGAGCAAGTCAATTATAATGAATTCACTAATTAAGAAAAGGGTTAGAATGAAAAACTGCACTCACTGCAGCCCTTCAGGACTGGACTTTGAGATCCCAGACCTAGAGCCACAAAGGCTCTGAAAGTATCAAATTCAGTTCTCATGAGTCTCACTGGTCTTAAGAGATTCATACTGGAGAACCATCACCAGTTCAGGTTTATTCCCCCTTAAGCTTTCTGACTGACATGTATTGAGTGGTGATCAACTTCACGCTCCTCTGGCTTCTTCTTCATGATCTCCATCCATGCCTTTAAATTATCTAGTTATGATTAAATTAAAGTTTGACTGCTTTCAAAATTATGTGAAGTCTCAGGTTCTAGTTCTTTTGGAGCTAATTGAACTCCCATATGTTGATCTCACCTTAAAGTAAAAGTGGTCCTGGTCTGTACCAAAATCCTGTGGTACAAAAGAAAAGTGTATTTTATATATTTAGGTGTGATGAATCCTTTTCTGCAACTGGAATTTCTCTATCACAAACCATTTCCACGAGATACCAGATTCATTGAAAAACGCAGTTGTCAAGAAAATAGTTGATTTTTTAAAAAATAAGTTCAAAATATTATTTGAAGTAGCTGGAAAATTAGTCTTTCTTGTTTGTAATATTAGTTGAGAAGGAAACAACTCAAAATCAAGTATTTGTTACAACTTTTTTTCACTCAATCAATATTTTTTTTTTCTCCACTCATTCTTCAGGAATTTATATTTAGAAACTTAGAAAGAGGCCGTTTTATTGCCCAGAAGAAAGAAAGTTGTTGTTTAAAGGGTTTTTACAAAAATATCCAATTATGTGTTGATCCATTCGTCATCTTGACCAGGTAACAGGTAAGCACACAGTAAAAGAATATGCACTCTTCCTTTATTGAAAGAAAAAAAAAGCATGTGCCAGAAATTTACAAAGGCAGAAAACTATGAGAAACTGGTTGAGGAGCTTGTCTCATTCTGCCTAGGACTTGCATGCAACATGTCTTCCATTCCCTACAATTTCATTTGGATTTACTCTCCAAGAACACAGTTTCCACCAGGATATCTCTGAAATGGTTATAGTTGAAAATGGAGTGAGTCTATGTTAGCAGACATCTGTTGGCAATTCCAAAGTATTATAAGAGGAAAAAACTACTGAGTAGCTACTTCTTGTGAGTAAAAAATGTATTTTAAAAAACTACATTTGCAATTTATCACTTTTTGAAGTCTAAATAATTTGTTTTAAAAAAATATTTTATTTTTTCCCTAAAAGTGTTTTTTGCATTTTTAACCTTCCTAAGCCTTTCATTCTTCCTGTACACTGAACCATCACAAGAAATGAAGGAAAAGGATAAATATAGGTCCTCCAAGCTTACTTGAAGACGGCATTAATGAATTCTTGCCACATTCAGAACAATCATCGGACAGTTACTCATAATGCAAAATTTCCCAGTCTACACCACAGCTTCATTACTGTAGTGGGTTTCATTCAAAATACCATCACAAAAAAGTTACAAAGTGATCAACAGACAGTGAGCAAACCACTATATTGTTACCTATTATAAATGATCAAACTTGTGTAAAGTAAGAGTTACTTTTGGTAATTGTTTCTTTTGTAATACTTTTTTTCTTTTGTAAATGTTAAGGGCTGGATGCTGATGCAGTACTGTTTCCTCTTAGCACCAGGGACTGAGTTTAAATCACGGCTCAGTCACTCTCTGTGCGGAGTTTAAACATTCTCCACATATCTGTATGGTCTTTTCATGGAGTGCTTTCATTTTCTTCTCACATTGCAAGGATTAGGAAAAAAATTAGGATCTGTAAACTATATGAAGCTGTGTTCTGCAATGGACTGCTGTCCTATTCACAGCTTGTTTTTGCCTTGTGCTCGATGATGTATACTATGTATAAGCAGGTCAAGAAAATGTTTGGATGAAATTGAACATTTGTAGCATAGTTAACATAAATATAAAAACAGGAATTTCTAAAAAGGTGGTTGCATGGTGAATCACTGGTTAGCACTCTACTTTAAATCCCAGCCAAATCACAAGTCAAAGTATGCTTTGGCCATTTTTGGCCTGACTTTACTCTTTGCAACTCAGTTCTGTCTTACTTCTTAAAGAGAGGAGTGCATAATTATTAACCCTAAACTAGACTAAGTGTTAGTATGTATAAATGTCCCTATGTAATGGACTGGCTTCCTGTTCAGGTTTGACATCCGCCTTGTGCCTGCTACTGCCAGACCCTCCAATTGACTACAATAAGCAATTCAGGAAAGACAGATGAACAGGGATGTGTTTCCAGAAATCTTCTTAATATTAAGTACTTCATTATCTTGTAATTAACATTGTTTGTTAATTAGCAAGTGTTTCAAAAACACAGAGATAGAGGTCACCATACATAGATCACTCTTATTTGTATCTAGCGCCTTCAACACCATCCAATCTCTGCTCCTTAGGGACAAGCTGACAGAGATGGGAGTAGATTCATACCTGGTGGCATGGATCGTGGACTATCTTACAAACAGACCTCAGTATGTGCGTCTCGGGAATTGCAGATCTGACATTGTGGTCAGCAACACAGGAGCGCCGCAGGGGACTGTACTTTCTCCAGTCCTGTTCAGCCTATATACATCGGACTTCCAATATAACTCGGAGTCCTGCCACGTGCAAAAGTTTGCTGACGACACTGCTATCGTGGGCTGCATCAGGAGTGGGCAGGAAGAGGAGTATAGAAACCTCATCAAGGACTTTGTTAAATGGTGCGACTTAAACCACCTACAACTGAACACCAGCAAAACCAAGGAACTGGTGGTGGATTTTAGGAGACCCAGGCCCCTCATGGAACCTGTGATCATCAGAGGTGACTGTGTGCAGAGGGTGCAGACCTATAAATACCTGGGAGTGCAGCTGGACGATAAATTGGACTGGACTGCCAATACTGATTCTCTGTGCAAGAAAGGACAGAGCCGCCTGTACTTCCTTAGAAGACTGGCATCCTTCAACATCTGCAGTAAGATGCTGCAGATGTTCTATCAGATGGTTGTGGCGAGTGCCCTCTTCTACGCAGTGGTGTGCTGGGGAGGCAGCATTAAGAAGAAGGATGCCTCACGCCTGGACAAACTGGTGAGGAAGGCAGGCTCTATTGTTGGCATAGAGCTGGACGGTTTGACATCCGTAGCAGAGCAACGGGCACTCAGCAGGCTCCTATCAATTATGGAGAATCCAATACATCCATTAAACAGTGTCATCTCCAGACAGAGGAGCAATTTCAGCGACAGACTGCTGTCACTGTCCTGCTCCACTGACAGACTGAGAAGATCATTCCTCCCCCAAACTATGCGACTCTTCAATTCCACCAGAGAGGGTAAACGTTGAACATTATTCAAGTTATTGTCTGTTTTTTACCTGCATTTTTTATTACTCTTTAATTTAATATTTTTTGCTGCTGGAGTATGTGAATTTCCCCCTGGGATTAATAAAGTATCTATCTATCTATCTATCTATCTAATGTAATGATAGCAATAACAATAAAAATAGGTCCATGATGCAACATAAATATAAAATTATACTGTAAGCGATATATTAGTGCAAAAGGTACTCTTTGTAGCTTTAAAATGTGTAGGCAATTTGATTACATAATGAGTTAACTACTCAAACCAGCTATGTAATTAGTCACATTCTTTAAATCAGAAGCTGAATCACTCCTTAGTACCAGCAACAACAATGGCAGCTATCCAAAGAATTGTGCAATTCAACTGGTGATGCCGTTGGAGACAGCACTGTCCAAGAAGACAAATCGTTGGTCTAAATGCCCTTTTGCAGGCAGACATGAACCCCTTGGACCATTTCAGTAATCTATGACTAATAGAGATGTAAAGGCTCAGTCCCACTGTGCAGCTTCGGGCAGCTCTCTTGTTTTCACACCACCGTTGGATTTCTGCAGATCACCGGTAATGAACATTGCCTCAGAAGGTCTGCAGTGTCCAGACCTGTTCATGCATTGAGCAGGTTACTATGGCACCATGCACACAGCAAATACAGAGGATGTGGGTTCAGATCCGACTACTGACACTGTGTGACCATGAGCAAGTCATTTCACTTGCCTGTGCTGCAACTGGAAAAATAGAAATGCAACCTATTGTATCTCAAATGCTATAAGTCATCTTGGATAAATGCATCATACAATACCTTATAGGATGGTAAAATTGCTTTTCATGCCATTTCAGGCATACCTGGTATTGTAGGCAAATTGAATGGTATGTTCTGGCCTATTCATACATCCAGCCTCTCGGTCCCTATTGTACACCTGTCGAAAAGGGTGCTCGACACTAAATGTCCAGGTGATATGCAACTGACCATCAGGGACATTTTACAGACATTGTGGCCAAGTGGCCTAGGAGTACACATGATGTTTATTTCTGGTCCAACTCTGGACTGTGCCAAATAGCAAGGGATGGTGCATTTTCTGGTGGCTGCCTACTTGGAAACGTGGGTATCCTCTTTGCGAATTCCTGCTAACTCCACTGTTGAATGCCCAGACCGGCTGAGGAAATCTTTTAACTCTGCACATCAAAGTACACACTGTTGTAGAGCGTGCTCTGGACATGTGGAAGATGCGATTCTGGGGCCTGCACAAGTCCTCAGGGGCATTTGCGGACATTGGTAAACAACAGTTCTTAATTTTTTTGCCACCTCTTCAATAACTTCTTTTGACTCCACCTTTATGAAATGTTGCTTTCTTTTCCTATTGGTGCTGACCATTGTATTTGTTCTGCAAGGAAGGCACATTACATTTTGAACACATTTATAGATTTTCAACTAATGGGCTAAATTAATTTTTCCTATTAATGGAATTTTTTTCCTTTATTCAATGCATTTTTGTGTGTCTTAATTGCTTTTTTATTACTTTTTTCAATATATTTTTTACATTTGCACATGTCTGATGTAAGAGTCAATTTTAAAAAGTTAATTATAATATTAAAATTCATTAAAATGTGCTTAATTTCAACAGAATATGTTTCACATAGTTACTTAGATAAATGGTATAATATTTTACCCCTGTAAAAACTGTGATGTAACTTTCGCAGCTGTATCTATAATAATAGAATGTTAATTAGTAAGTTAGGAATATAGTCTCACTGGACTGTTACATATGGTAGCAAACAGAAGGATACAATTGCATACAGCCTTCTGACCGTGTGGCTATATGTCACATAAGTACAGTAGTTATATACTATGTACAATGCTTTAAGTGGACCCAAAGTTCTGGCAGTACTCTATCTATGGTGATACAGCGACATTTGAGCACATAGTTGATGTGAAGATTCACAAAGAGATGCCAGGACTCACTGGCACAATAAGAACAGGTGTTGTTAGGGTGAAAATTCGATCATCGCAAAACAGTGAATGTCAGTGGAAGAACAGAGGGTCTTGGGTTAGCCCCCATGAAGATTCTTGAAAAAGTGTCGGTACTTACTGGTGAGACAAAAAAAGATACAGGTACAGTGAAACTTAGATCATTGCATGGTTGCAATATAATGACAGTCGATCAGAGAGTTTCCTAGTGAAAATTTAATAAAAAGGTTCCATTACTTACCAGTATGCTAAGAAAAAGTGCTGGTACTCTATGCTGAAACTGGAAGAGGTGCCAAAATGGTGAGTGTCAGCCCACTTCGAGGATTTTGTATGTGTGTGGTAACAAATGAAAATGAAACAAGATACGTAAGTCTTAGGCCGGGTTTATACTTCACGCAATGCTTGCATCTGTTGGTATATTGCTTCACCACATCGAACCATTCATCAAACATCGAAGCACGCACAGCGATCTCGGAGGATCCTCAAAGCAGCTTTCTGTCACATGTAGATAGTGATCAGGCTCTCGCGTCACATTCCGACTTGATCACACTGCGCCCCCCGACTTTTTGCTGGTATTGCAACTTGCACACATGTCGCATCAATTTTTGAGGACGTGCTCAGAGGACGTGTCGAATGAATGCTGGAGACGCATAGTAGCCATGATGATGTGTGTATGTGTTCGGAGCATGAAGTATAAACCATCCCTTAGGCCAGGTTTATACTTCACGCAACGCAATGCATGCTCCAGTGGACGCTCCTGCCTCTCAACCATTTCACTGTTTATACTTGCATGCATACATTATGTAAATCTGGAAGAATCCAACAGGTGGCAGTGCAAGATATTATCACGGTGAGAACAGGTTCGGCTTCGTTGTTTTGTGAATTGCCTGAAACATCCATTAAATTCCGATGACACCTTACCACAATATCTCTGAAAAGGATGTTTAATGATTAATTCCATCAATCCAGGGATGTGCCCATTCCAGCTAGCATTGGGCACGAGGCAGAAACAATCTCTGGATGGGGCAGCAACTCATCGCAAGGTGAATACAAGCACACACATACACTGGCATCATTTTAGCGTCACCAAATCTATATATCTTTGGAAGGAAACTGGAGCACACTGTGAAAACCCAGCAGGAAAACATGTAAACTCCAGGCAGGGAATACCAGCGAAGAGACTCCCTGCAAGGCAGCAGTGCAACTGATCTGCCACCGTGTCACCCCCATGTATGTAATCATTAACAGTATTCATTATTTAAATGAAATTAACGATTTATCTGTAAAATGTAACATACATACTTTAATGCATTTCATCATGAAAGTGATATCAAGTATACATTGTGGCAGGCGGCTGGGCATTATACCCAGCTGGGACGCCTGGAAGGACCGGGAGGGGGACTATACCTCCCCCTTACCACGAGAGGGCAGCCACCATGGTTAGTATGGGGGCCACGGGAACCAAGATTGGAAGCTCAACCCTACTGGGGCCCGTGGCCACCGCCAGGGGGAGCCTGGAGCATCCTAGAGCCCTGGAAACCAACACTTCTGCCACACTAGGAAGTGCTGGCAGAAGGAAATCCAGGGTCATCCAGGTGAATATTAAAGGGGCCACCTTCCTACAGTCGGAGAGCCGGAGTCAGGTGGAAGAAGTCAACGCTTCTGAGGAGGAAAGGCGGCCCTAGAGGGACCAGTGAAAGGCCCTAGAAGGACCAGTGAAAGGCCCAGAGAAAGAGGGTGTTTGGTGCAGGGGCACTGTGTGCTCTGCAGGATTTTGTTTATTTTTAAATAAACATGTGTGTTTTTAACTTCCAGTGTCCGTCTGTCAGTGTCCGGGCTGATACTCTCACATCATCTAAGGATTCTAAATGTGCAGAGAGTTGGAATATCACACATTAATGTGTTCTGTGTGGTGATCTATTGCTGTTCGCCGCTGCTGTCAGGTCAGGAGGAAGCCCCAGAAAAAAAAAAAGACAGCACAAATGATGGTATGTGAGACTTTTAAAATGTATCGTGTCACTACGATCGGGAATATGCGAGGCTTGAATATAAAAGCACCACAAATGCCTCTGTATGTAGGCATTTTGCTTCACCACATCAAACCATTCATCAAACATCGAAGCGCGCACATCGAACCCGTAGGATCCGCATAGAGGGTTTCTGTCACATGTCGATAGTAAACAGAGACTCTGACGTCACATTCCACACTTTTATCACACTGCGCCCCCCAACTTTTTGCTGGTACTGCAACTTGCGTATGTGTCGCATTAATTTCTGAGGACCTGCTCAGAGGATGCGTCAAATGAATGCTGGGAACACGTGGCAGCCATGATGCAGGCGCGTACACGTTCTGAGAGTGAAGTATAAACGAGCCCTTAAACGGAAACATCTTACACAATAATTTTTCAGTTTTTTTATAATATCAGCTTTTCTATTTATTTTTGTGTGAACTGTTTTTGCTTTGAATTTTACAAAAACTTTCAAAATGAAGTTCTGTGGAATTATTTGCATTATAATTCACATTTAATTTCTACATTTTAACAATCCATGTTATGTTAAACTGCATGGCTACCAGGTAAAATACTCGTATTACTGCCTCAGTCATACTGTGATCTAAAATAGTGTTATGAATTTGATTATTTACATCTTCATTCTATTTTAAACATGTCTGAGGTGTCACCTGCTGCACTCAGGTCCCAGTCCAGGTGGTTCGTTGAGCGGTGGGTGCAGCAATGCACTATCAGCGCGTGCTCCCAGCCTACTTTATGAAACTTTTCGTAACAGTTTTTGATGCGAAAAGAGCTCCATAGAATATTGAATAATTCTTTGTTTGAAGCTTTGCATTGTGGTTATCAGGTTTTCTTTTGCTTTTCTCAGTGTCAGCCGTAATTCTTATTTATACTGCAAAGCACAATCGAGCTTTCATCTTGAATCCCATGCTGCCGGAATATGCCCTTGCCCTCCAGCAACCATGAAGCAGATTGAGCAGGTCTGAGGATATTATGTTAGTAATTTATGAAAGAACATTAAAGCTGATGCAACACAGATTGGGATGATAATCCTTCCATCCATTTCCTAACCTGCTTATCAAGGGCAGGGTTGTAGGGAAGCACAAGCCTATACCAGAAAGCATCAGGAACAATGCAGAAAAAAAATCTCTGGACTGGGTGCCAGTCCATCTTTGGATTGTGAGAGCAAAACAGAGTACCTGGAGAAAACCCACACAGACACAGGAGAACATGCACACTCCACCCAATAAACAGCGGAGACATGAACCCCCATATCCTTGTTGCAAGGCAGCAGCACCTCCACTTTTTAAAAAAAATTTTACAAATTAACTACTCAAAGCCGAATGTTTGAAGTGACTCATACTTTTAAATACAGCTATTAGTAAATATAACACATAACTAAGCAAAAGGTTCTCTTGTAGGAATCAAGTGGACACACAATTTTGAGGTTTTCCACACTGAGAACCTTAATTCACTATATTTTCAAGTTCACTCACATAAGCCTGAGCTTTACTGACCTTAAGAGTCTCAGGTTCAGTTCCTTCTATACAACACACTTCCTTTTCAGTATATTGAAGATTTGGTGTCATTAAAGTGATGCATATTCAAGGTGAATCCCTTAAATGTGTTTGAATGAGCACACAGTTTAAAACTCAATTTATTTTTTTGTAGAAGAAGCTTGTTATGTTCTCTTGTAATGAAAGACAGACGAGATAGACAATATAGGGGCTGTTACCCCACCTGACAAAAAATGTTTAAATGGTACATTTCTGTTGTGACCACACATACACCGTACTTCCATGTACTGTATAAAGTCAGGTCATTGTAGGATTATAAATGGAAGCAACCAAACAGCTTAACAATTAACAACTTCAGAGAATGAATGATCACCAATGAGATTTCATAATATTCATGAACAATTCATCCTCATCTCTATCAAATATCCACAAAGGTTCATGCTACCCGCTTCACTATGGACCCAACTTACTTGAAGTCTATGAATAAAAGGAGAAGAAGGTATAATTGCAGTTTTTGCTGTTCTGTTCCAGTTGTTATTAACAAAACCCACATATTTCCCATGATTTTGTTGAAATTTAAAAGGGTAAAATACATTGTACACATGGTAAAAACAAGATTTCATAAATGCAGTCTTAGGCAAATTCAAGACAAAAAATGAAGAGTATATTCAAGGTTTATGCTTGGCCTGTCACTTACAGGTATAGTCTATCTGTTTAAAGCTCTGAAAACGCCTTAGGACCATTTTCATTTCAGTGAGGAGTGAAAACTATATGAAACGTCTTTATTTAGACTCAGCTAGACAGATGATGGAAATCCAACTGTGCGAGAAATAACAGCAACTCTACTCAGCAACTTTGAAAGTCATATGTATTGAAAGCTGAAGGCTTTCCTTTTAACAGGAAACTGTCTAGGGAGACAGTGAGTTCGTGCAACAGCACATCGCCATCAAAACTGATGAGCCATCCAGACTGACACAGTGCTCTACAGACGATGCAGTGGCCATACAGACACCTGCTCCTATTGCCCAAAGGACAATGGAAGCGCCTTTCTTGTCATTAAAGTCAATTGTGCCGTAGATTCTGGTTGTTTTCAACATGCTTTCTTAGAAACATCTATCGGCAATAAACAAATAACAGGAAAAACTAGATGAATGTATAAAAAATAATAGTAAGATTAGCACAGTGGTGACCACTGCTGCCTCATAGGTCAAAGGACCTACGTTTAATATCCAGCCCAGCTACTGTCTCTGTGGATATAACACATTCTCCCCAAATCTGTATGTGCTTTTACAGGGCACTCCCATTTTCTCCTGCATCTCAGGCTCTTTCACATATGCAAACTATTCTACGAATCTGCTATACAATTGTCACATTGAAATTGTGACATGTGAACACAGCCAGAATCAAGTAAACCATTCATTTCTCAGGTCAAGGTCTAATATAATTCCTTCCGATTTACTGGTTCATTTTTGCATAGGAACAATAGACAGTCTGGTGTGAGTCAGTGTGCCTAGTTCCAGAATGGCTTTCTATGTACAGTTAATTCCCTATTCTCAGTAATTTGAGAACAAGCACATGCTACCTGCAGTCCTGTAATGAAATAAATGGGTTCCAAAAATGGATAACAATAATGAGCAGCATAACCATCTACTGGATAGTGTAGCTTACTGCATTTTCATGTTACTGCCTGTTTGACTATGCTTCCACTGGGTACAAAGGTTTCCTGTCAAGGTCTAAATATATGCAGCAGGGGTCTACTGGATCCAATCTCAGCCAACACAGGGCGCAAGGCAGGAACAAATCCCAGGCAGGGCACCAGCCCACCGTAGGGCAAACTCACATGCACCAAGCACAAACTATGGACAATTTAGGATCGCCAATGCACCTAACCTGAATGTCTTTGGACTGTGGGAGGAAACCCATGCAGACGCGGGCAGAACATGTAAACTCCACGTAGGGAGGACCCGGGAGGCGAACCCAGGTCTCCTTACTGCAAGGCAGCAGCGCTACCACTGCACCACAGTGCCGAAATTAATATATATAATTTAAACCACCACCTGATCAAGGCACTGTGCAGCCATCTGTGATTCTCGAATTAATGGGTATGCCATGGCTGTCCACAAGAACCACTGCATCGAATCCTTTGAGACAAAGCCTGGAAAAAATGAGGAATGACTTAAGAACATTTATGTTAAGTGGAATGCCCACTGGGGGCTGGGAGGTCTTTTGACCCTGGAATCCCTGCAGATGTTGTGTTTTTCTTTAGCTTATGTGGAGTTATTTTTATTTATGTCTTCCCGGCCATCTGACTGTGTCATCAGATTCATCATTGAGACTTACAATATGATATGATATACAGTGGAACCTCTAGATACGAGTTTAATTTGTTCCAGCACTGAGCTTGTATAGCGAATTTCTCGTATCTAGAACAAACGTCCCCATTGAAAATAATGGAAATCCAGTTAATCCGTTCCGCATCCCAAATATATTAACATAAAAATCAATTTTCCTAACAAATAACACTGATAAATTATATATACTGTAGTCTACCTTTAATAAATAACACTGGTAAATAATATAACTGATTATTAAAAGAATCAAAACAGGTGTCCAAAGTGCAGTAGAGCATTCAATAAATCTTTAATCCTTAAAACAGTTGTGAAGTGGAGGTTTAAAGTACATAAGAACAACAATCCTTTAACACGAGGTTAAAACGTCAACAGGAAGCAATCTTCAAAAAACAGATGACAATCCCCGGTGCTTCTTCTCTGTTAGCGTCTCACCTGCTTCTCCCATGCGGGCTCTGCAACAGGCGAGACACTTAATGCAGCTGACCTTCTCTACACCGTCCTGCTTCAGCTGTTTGGCTCGCCTGTTCAGCTACACGCGAGCCTGTACTCGCTCGCTCTCTCGCACCGACTTTCTACTGCTGCGGATTCCTGCCTCCTCCTGTAACCTCCGTTCTCTCTCCTCTCCTCTCTTTTCTTTTACTTCTTTCCCCCTTAACCGGCTCGCGCTTCTCTATATATGCGGGGAAGACATGGCAGCTGCTAGGGTTACCACTTTTAATACAAAAAAATAAGGGACGCATACGTATTGATTCAAAACGGGACGCGCAATTTCATTCTCAAATACTGGACGATTCCGTATTTTAAAGGACGGGTGGCAACCCTGCCCAGCCCATCAGCCACAGGACAAATCATGGATGTGGGCAGTTTCCCACCTGTGCACTTAGGTGAGAAACGCAGACACCGCAGATCGCCCTGCGGCTCGCTACAGCTACCACGCCCCCTCGCTAAGCCGCGAGCTATACCCACAGCCTGGCTCGTGGCTCGTGGCTCGTTACGTGAGCCAATGCTCGTATTTAGATCTGAATTTTTCGCTCATACTTTCCTCGTATTTTGAATTTCTCGTATACAGAGGTGATCGTATCTCGAGGTTCCACTGTATAAGGACTCTACTTTTCTACATATTATAAATAAATGTTATGTAAGCTCATATTGATTTGTTTTTGTTATTAATTCATTATTCTACAAAACTATTTTAATTTGTTTTTCTTTTCTTGTATCCATTTCTTTGACATTTTCTAAAGGATACTGCATATCTTAAATGGGAAATTAGTTTTTTTCTGTACACAGACCTTTCTTTAAAAAATGCAGCCATTGGATATTTTTTTCTCAATCAAGGGCTTTCTCTTTATCTTTTTTACATAATATTATAGGAAAATTGCAGGTAGGTAGAAATATATATTATGTTACTTTTTCCATCTTTCCTCCTAAAGTCATGAATACTGCATGTTATATTTATTTACTCTTTTTGAGATTCCGTGAAGGAGAATGGGAAAAGCCTGGCATAACTAAACTATCAATACTGGTTTAGTGCCCCACTCCCAATGTATGCTATCATGAAGGTGGTATCGGCATACTTGGTATCAAGATGACAGTCATCTTGCACTGGGCAAACAGCAAGGGAGAAAAAAACACATATTTTGTATAGGTGCATGCTTTTTGAGAGATGGCTGGAAGTTTGACTGTCTAGGCATCATTTAAAAGAGAATTTGTACCATAGTTCTAAATAATTGTTAATTATATGAATTACTTACTAATTACTAATTAAGCAGGCTCTAAGGCTGAATGGTGTTGAAAGGTGATGATAAATGAGGAACAAACGACTTGAGATATACACTCACTGGCCACTTTATTAGGTATATCTGTTCAACTGTTTGTTAAGCCAAATATCTAATTAGCCAACAACAGCATTTACAACAACAACAACATTTATTTCTATAGCACATTTTCATACAAATGATGTAGCTCAAAGTGCTTTACAGGATGAAGAAAGAAAAAATATAAAAATAAGATTAGGCAATACTAATTAACAAAGAATAAAGTAAGGTCCAATGACCAGGAGGACAGAAATAAAAAAAAAAAAAAAAAAACTCCAGGGGGCTGGAGTAAAAAAACAAATCTGGGGGGGGTTCCGAGGCCATGAGACCACCCACCCCCACTAGTCATTCTACCTAACATAAATGATCTAGGCATTTATGACCTGTAGAAGTTCAAACTGAGTATCAGAATGAGGAAGAAATATGATTTAAGTGACTTTGAACCTGACCTGGTTGTTGGTGCCAGACCAGGTGGTCCGAGTATTTCAGAGACTGCTCATCTACTGGGATTTTCACACACAACCATCTCTAGGGTTTACAGAGAATGGTCCGAAAAAAGGGAAAATATCTAGGGAGTGGCAGTTCTCTGGTGTGAAAATGCCTTGTTGGTGCCAGAGGTCAGAGGGGAATGCCCAGACTGGTTCAAGCTGATAAAAAGGCAACAGTAACTCAAATAGCCACTCATTAAAGCTTAGGAATGCAGAAGAGCATCTCTGAGCGCACAGCATGTTGAACCTTGAAGCAGATGATCTACAGCAGCAAAAGATCACACTGGGTGCCACTCCACTCAGCTGAGAACAGGTAACTGAGGCTGCAATCTGCACTGGCTCACCAAAACTGAACACCAGAAGATTGGAAAAACGTTGCCTGATCTGATGAGTCTCGATTTCTGCTGCGATATTCAGATGGTAGGGTCAGAATATGGAGTCAACAAAATGAAGGTCGGGCTCCATCCTGCATTGTATCAACAGTTCAGGCTGCTGGTGTGGGGGATATTTTCTTGGCAAACTTTGGGCTGCTTAGTAGCAATTGAGCATCATTTAAATGCCACAGCCTACTTGAGTATTGTTGCTGACCATGTCCATCTCTTTAGCCATCTTCTGATGCCTACTTCCAGCAGGATAATGCACCATGTCACAAAGCTCAAATAATCTCAAACTGGTTTCTTGAACTTGACAACGAATTCATTGTATTCAAATGACCTCCACAGTCACCAGATCTCCCAATAGAGCACCTTTGGAATGTGGTGGAACGACAGATTTGCATCATGGATGTGCAGCCGACAAAATCCTCAGCAACTGTGTGATGCTGTCATGTCAATATGGACCAAAATCCCTGAGGAATGTTTCCAGAACATTGTTGAACCTATGCCATGAAGAATTACAGCAGTTCTGAAGGCAACAGTGGGTCCAACCTGGTACTTGCAATAACCAAATAAAGTGGCCAGAGAAGGTAAAAGTAACATAAAAATTAAAGGCAACTGGAGACAGCAAGTAAAATAAGATAAACACCAGTGTATCTTGAACACTTTAGTCTATACAGTAAGTGAAAGGGTCGTTACATTTCAAGGACACACACTGTGTCATAACTGAAAGCAAGAACTAACATCTAAAGTCATTAACTCTCAGGATCACAAGCACTATTTGATGATGTCAAAAAACTGTCTAGAATGCCACCAATCAAGAAGCACTTAGGAACACAAAAAATGAAAACACTGCTTTGATATACCAAACATCCCACTATTAAACTGATTTTGAACTGACAATCTTGACCTTCATTTAAAAACCGCTGTTGTCTTTTTCCTGTATCCTTTTTCTTTGCAACTTATTCTAGGAAATCATCATGGTCAAAACTTGAGAAAAATGTCCGTTGTTCTTTGAAAAATTGTTCTTAAAAGCACAAGACATTTTATAAAAATGCATTTGGCTAACACAGGGGTGGGCAGATTCAGTCCTGGAGGGCCGCAGTGGCTGCAGGTTTTTGCTCCAACCCAATTGCTTAATAAGAAACCCTTATTGCTCAAGTAACACTTCAGCTTCACTTTAGTTGTCTCGCTCGTTAAGATTTTGAACCCTTATTGCTTATTTTAGTCTTAAACAGCTTCATTCTTGGTTTTTAATTGTTCCTAATGAGCAATAACAAGCAAATGACAAAAGAAACCAGCATTTCTCCATTTAGCTTGTTACCATTTACACCTGTGTGTATTTATCACGCACTATTTGGTTTAATTAAATACTTGGAAGGAAAGTGAAGAGAAAAAAGTGAAGCACTGAAAATTACTCATCTGTTTTAGACTTCAAATCATTTGGATGATATCCTTAGAAAGGAAAATAAATCTAGGATATGAGAATGACCTGACATGGCAGAGTTAAAGCACTAGCAAGCCATGCAATTAAATAATTGACAAGGATTGGTTTTTAATTAAGCAACTGGGTTGGAACAAAAACCTGCAACCACTGCGGCCCTCCAGGACTGAATTTGCCCACCCCTGGGCTAACAGGTCACCAGATTATCAATACTTGACATTTTCTAAAAGATATCAGGGCCTTACTCCAACTAAGTCTGTCCCAGGCTCTCAATTTGTGTGTGTGTGTAGACAAGATTTCAAGCTAGAATACACTTCTTATACATGCCTTACACTACTTATTTCCACAGCTGTTCTTAAGTGTATGATACATTTAAAGTTGAAAGAACTTTGCTGGGTGAGCTCCATCACTGTCTTGAGAATTTCAAAGACCTGGATTAGACCTACATGCAGCATCATTAGTTCAACACTAAAAAGACACCCATTCTTTTAGCTTGAAAGAGTAAATCATATTCATCCATTTTTGCTATAAATATAATCTTCCACTTAATATTATAGCCCCGATGGTTTTTCAATCCTTTCCAAAACTGCTTAGGCTCACTATTCACCATAAAATCTCATCCACTGCATTGAT
This sequence comes from Erpetoichthys calabaricus, assembly GCF_900747795.2. Lineage (NCBI taxonomy): Eukaryota > Metazoa > Chordata > Cladistia > Polypteriformes > Polypteridae > Erpetoichthys > Erpetoichthys calabaricus. The sequence continues at coordinate 100,682,206 of NC_041403.2, forward strand.
AATCTTACTGCTCATCTATGGTCAGTACAATCTTAAACTCAAACAAAATTCAAGTAAATAATAAATAAATATCAGCGCACAGAAGCCTACTTACTGTGTTGAGAGGTGTGAAAACCTCATGTCATCCTCATTTCTTGAGAAACATGCCAGAAGAGCACTTATGAACTCTTTGCACCAAATTACAAGCACTCTCAAGTACCACGTTTGCTTAAACGGCAATTAATTTCTTTTCATGTTCCATTTATTGTGTTTGTTAGCACTTGAGCTTTGCAAGAGAAAAATACCATAAAAAAAGCACAAAATTAACTTTTTAGACACTGCACCTTGGCTATAAGGTAAGTTCCTAAATTAAATGAACTGGTAAGGAACAGATACACAAGAAAGCATAGACTGGACTACACTGACAGCTAACACACAAGGTTTAAGATATACAGGGTAAGCTGCTTTGACATTGAGAGTGAAAGCAGTATGAAGAGATCTCAGCACTTCAGATGAGACCACTGAGCCAAATCATGTGATGCTCACCACTATCCAGAAAGATCAACCATAGGCACTTTCTACTAGAGGTTGGGGAGAAACTGGACTACATCATAGTAGAAAGGACACATAAAACAGAAAGGTGGAATAGTAAAGGAAAGAAAATGAAAGATGCATGCAGTATTAAAGACAGTTCAATTAACTGTGTATCACTGTAATCTGTTTATGAAATATCACTCTTCTATGTACTACATAGGGAGCATGGCAGCTCCCCAAAAATCAGACACAATTGCACAAACAATCAGGGGTTCAAATAAAGACTATTTTAATTTAACAAAAGTACTTTAGACAGTTTCTTCTTTCATTCGGCACAATCACTGTCTCAGTCCCAATTCCTCCTTCACTCTCCTCCAAGCAGGCCTTCTCCACCACCTGCCGATTCCAACTCCCTGGATGAGCGGAGTGGCTGCTTTTCAACCTGAACCCTGGAGTGCTTCCCGTGCAACAGGATTGTCATCTGGAAGCACTTCCAGATCAGGCGGAAACTCTCCGTGACAAGGGAGCCTGCCTCCAGCAGTTTCTCCTAGAGGCACCCAAAGACCCCAAACACAGCTGCCCACTAAAACTACAATTCCCCTGCAGCCCTGTGAATGTTCAAATGGGACCCATACCAGGGGAGCACTGCCATCTATCATATTGAGAGAACAATTTTTCCTGACTAGAAGCCTCCCCCAGTCCATCTGCAATTTTCTTTTCTTGACTGGGAAAGAAAGTAGGACCCATCCTGGCCTGGATACACATACACTTACACTGTCCTTCCATAGCTGCTTACATGGGACAAACATCCAAAACACTTGCAACATGTATAAGAGCATCGCAATGCTGTCAGAAGGAAGGACACTTGGTCTCTGATGTATACACATGCCAAGTCAACTGGGCACACCTTTAACTGTGACTGCAAGTGAGATTCAGGGCAAATACTAAGAGTGCCAGAGAGCTGGCTGAATCGTGGCTATCAAATAAAAATGTCATTAACAGACAGTTGGACATGAACCCAGTATATGCAGGTTCAAAAAGAAGAACATCAAAATAATAAAAAAGACTTTAAGACTAACACCCCCTGAACCCCACCTTACTAATCCATATAACATATATGTATGTACTGTATGTTTCAGTGTTATATTGATTACTTTTCATTTTATTATGTTTTTTGATTTCACTATAATCAAGCTGTCAGAAAGTATTTCTTGGACTTTGCAGGAGAACCACTGAGAGGGTGGTGAAGCTCCTAGTTAGACCCTGATTGGTTAATTGTACTAAAACAATATTGTAACGGCTGACCCCTTTACCCAGCCGGCAGCTACACCTCCAAGACCTGTGGCCTGGATGATTTACTGAGACTGAATCTAACTATAAAGCCGTACTTCTAACCAATTAAACTTTTCTCCACAATTGACGGTGAAAATATAAGTACACAAAAGCAGGATGTAAAATTAAACGGATTAAATGTATTAAACAACAAGACATGCAAAAAATAGAAAACATATAAATATAAATATCCCTCCACCCCAGCAACAACAAGACACCACCAAATATAAATACAACAAAAACCCTCCCTTGCCCCTGTAACATATAAACACACAACACGAATAACAAAAATTGAATGATATACGGAAATGAATGTGAACGTGAGTCCGGTAATAAAAAACTGTCCTGAATGCGGTTGACTGAATTAGTGAAAAATGAGTCGTTTGATTTTCCCCGGACAAAATGGAGCAGCCTCACCGTGAATCCTCGGTGGGTGGTGGATGATTAATCCCGACCCCGGGGTCTCTCGTGATCATGTTCTTGAAGCAAGTCCGGCGGATAGAAAAACAAACTGGATGGAAATGCGCGATGTGGAATATAACAGGTACAGCTGGCTCATGGTCGTGAATGTGAAAAATCTCCTTCTCTCCTCCCTCTCTCTCCTTCTCCTCCTGCTGGCTTAAATAGTCCTGTGACGGCAGTAATTGATTAATTAAGAACAGGTGTTTTCCAGGTTTGCGGCTGTGGTCTCCTTCCATCATCCGTCCCCCTTCACGGGGACGGCATTAACTGATACACATACAAACAGCAAACGGGACAATGAAACGAGACGCACTCAGAACTGACATTTAACACTATGTGGCCCCGCTACAATATCATTATAAAAAGTTCTAAAAAACTTTACCACAAATTGGCAACTGAGACACCACAACCGTTTAGCCCTAGACACACTAAGGCCTTAGTTATACTTCACGTGACGCAACGCATGCTGCAGCGGACGCTCTTGCTACGTAAGCATTGAAGTGTTTATACTTGCGCGTGTACTTTACGTAAATCTGGAGGAATCTGCCAGGTGGCAGTGCGAGATATTATCACGGTAAGAACATGTTCAGCTTCTCTGCGTTGTGAATTACCTAGAACACCCATTAAATTCAGATGACACCTTACCACAATATCTCTGAAAAAGATGTTTATTGATTAAATCCAGGGATGTGTCCATTCCAGCAAGCATTGGGCACGAGTGAGAAACAATCCCTGGACAATGCCTCAGCTCATTGCAAGGTGAATACAAGCACACACATACACTAGCGTCATTTTAGTGGCACCAAATCCCCAAATCTGCATATCTTTGGAAGAAAACTGGAGCACGCTGAGGAAACCCAGCAGGAAAACATGTAAACTCTAGGCAGGGAATATCAGCGACGTGACTCCCTGCAAAACAGCAGCGCTAACACTCCGCCACTGTGTCAACCCATGTGTGTAATTATTAACAGTATTCATTATTTAAATGAAATTACAGATTTATCTGTAAAATGTAATATACATACTTTCTCCTAATGCTTTTCATCATGAAAGTGATATCAAGTATAAATCTAAGGATTCTAAATGTGCAGAGAGTTGGAATATCATACATTCAATGTGCTCAGTGTGGCGATCTATTGCTGGCGATTCGCTGCTGTCAGGAGCAGAGGAAGCCCTAGAAAAAAAGATGGCACAGAAGACAGTATGTGAGAATTTTAAAACGTATCGTGTCATTACGATTGGGAATATGCGATGCTTGAATATAAAAGCACCATGAATACATCTGTATGTCGGCATTTTGCTTCACCACATCGAACCATTTATCAAATATCGAAGCACGCACACCGATCTCTTAGGATCCGCAAAGTGGCTTTCTGTCACATGTAGATAGTGAACAGAGACTCTGACGTCACATTCCAACTTTTAGCACACTGCGCCCCCCCCCCCCCCCCCCCCGAACTTTTTGCTGGTACTGCAACTCGCGCACGTGTCGCGTTAATTTCTGAGGACCTGCTCCGAGGAAGCATCAAATGAACGCTCAGAACGCGTGGCAGCCATGATGCGGGTGCATACGCGTTCTGAGCGTGAAGTATAAATGAGCCCTAAAGCATCACAACTATTGACCTGCTCAAACCTGGGAATTTTTTTTGTTCCTCTATGGCCTTCTACCTTCCAAACTTATACACACTCAGACAAAATTTGGAGAAGATAACAACTGGAATACTGTCAGAATCTCAGCTAACTATGGTGTGTTGACTTTAATGTTGAGTCTCCCTTCAGAACCCGATAGAGGATTTGGGCTAAATGTTTCTTTTATAGAAGCAAAGTGTAAAATTAAAGTTTGCATAATAATTGTTTTTGTTGTTGTGGTTATTCCAATGGCTTTGAGGCTGAACTCTCAGAGAAACAACTTTTCCAGAACCTAGTTCATTTATGGTGCTAACACACCTTGCTGAAAATGCACTTGAAACTGTGCTGTCATGTGTTGATCAAAATTGCCAATAAACATGAAGCTCAACAAAAAGTTATTTTTGGCTCCTTTATAATCAAGAAAAGTACTTGCAAATTTCCTATCACATTCAAAGCAAGAATAAAAAAGGAAGAAAATGAATAAAGTAATTAAAATGAATTGTAAAACAGTCTATATGCAAATATAAGGCATGATGGTAGTAATGCTGCATCAATTGAACACAAATTATTTTTATATAGTTCTCTTTCCTGTCTCAATTCTCAGAGCAAATTTACAACTGAAATGAGATGTCAAAGTAGTAAGCAATACTTTCGTGCATACATATGCACACACACACACACACACACACACGCACGCACATCCAGTAAACATGATAAAATCATGCCGGCATAAAGTTCAATTAACATAAGAATTGATATATGCCTACTTGACAATAAGGGAGAGGAAGAAAAATAATTTACAACTTGGAAATTAGGTAACACAATTATCTCCATAATGTCTAATTTGTGCAACTTTTCTGATGTTATTCCTATAGATGTGTTGTGGGGGGACCTAAAGATAGACTGTGTTATGGAAAGTCCTAAACAACACAGATCTAAAGCATCTTTTTTTTTTTTAGAAAAACTGGTTCAAGAATTACTCCAAAACAATTTCTTTCATCGTATTACTAATAATAATAAAATAACTGCATTTTACTGTTTCAAACAAAAGGTACTGAATGCTGGCTACAGTTTTAATTAATTAAAACATTGAATGCGTGTGTATTTGTTTTATTAAAACTCAGAAAAGACAAGGTAAAGGGTAAATACATCTATATATACATAAAATAATAATAATGAATTGAGGTATTCTTTTTGCTGATATTCCATACTGGCACCATCTGGGGGAAATAAGCAAGTAAGGATCATATTGTACTGTGCAATAAACCCAAAGCAGCACTCAGGTGATAGATATGAAATCTGTATTAACTCTTTCAGGGAGGGGGTTGACTTATGTCGACACATAAGGTTGAGGCGGATGGCGACATTAGTCAACATCTGGGGTAGAGGGCATTAATTAGCTGTAAACGTCGACAAACCCTGATGTTACGTTATAGTCCAACTCTCTTTGCTAGTATGCTGTTGCAGAAAGTGTTACACTGGTGCCACTGTTTCAGCTGTCTGTTACAGCATAGTGAGACCACAGCTGCTCCACAAAAACAGCTGCACGGTGGTCAGCAGCCCCCACCAGCTCCCTTCTCGCAGTGACAGCAGTCACAGTATGCAGCAAAAGACGCCTAAAAGAGCAGCACCAATGTAATGTGGCAATGCACGCCATTGGCTGCTTCTAACGTTCTCATACCTTGCAGGACTATGCTGTGTAATAGGTATGTGAATTCACATAGTGTAGAGGATCATGGAACATAAAACACAGTGACATTTGTATTAAATAAATATTTTACGTTGATTTATGTGTATAGCCATTGCTTTGCGTGCTTTTCAGAAAAAATATTCAGCCTTGGGCCAAAACAGAAAAAAATAATTAGCCTTCAAAGAGTTAAATATGAAGTGCCCTCACAGTGAGGGATGTAGTTCTTGCAACAATGAAGTGAAATTATTTATTAAAATTCAACTTGGTACACACTCAGAACATTTACACAGATTTACAAACATATTATGTTAACAGCAGGGTACATAACCTTTAAACATTTAAATAAAGAACAATTTACATGGATGCAAGCAAATAATAAACCAGAAATCATTGTCATTGGTTATGATGTAAACAAACTTTTTCTGATTTAAATTATTGTTAAACAAAGATATGAGAAATGAATAGCTGATTGTAGAGGAAATGAAAACAAAACAAAAAAAAGTAAATAATAATCATAAAAAAAACCTGGTATCTGTATGGTTGTGTATGTGCGTGGTTATGGACCTTTATAATGGAAAAAAGGTATTTTTCTTGAAGCAGGCTAAATGGCCTCTTTCTATACATTTGTCAGATTGCACATAGTTATCTAAATGCGTGTATGAATTGCGGTAAATATGACAACCTTGTTTCGTGTCTGTTATTGTTAAATTCTAAGGTTCCCAAAAATGCTGAGGCCTCATTCCATTAACTTCTTGGAAAATCATAATAGATACGTAAAAATGATAACTTATCCTTTAATTGATGAAAATGACTGCTTTGTGACATTCTGGTCTCATTTTGTTGTCTTTAACAAGAAAAAATAGGTCACTGATTCATTCTTAATGTTATTTGGAAAACATTAAATGGCAAATGTATTACATTTCAGAAAAGCTACGGCAATGCTTCCTATGATTTTTGTTTCTGTGATCATTGATAGTTTTTTTTTTTTTTAATTTCAGAATTAACATTTGCCAACAATAAGTTATCAATAAATGACCAATACGAATGGCTGCTGCTTTCGTACAAACTCAAACACAAATGAATACAAACTGGAAGTACTCCTTGTAGACTCTAAACTACATGCTGTAAATGATTTATGTTTAAAAACAAATTAATACATGTGTACATGGGTTTTAAACTCAAATGAAAAATGAAAGCTCAAGTTAATGTATAAAAAGCACTGATGATCTAAATACATCTGAAAACTCAGTTATGGAAATAAGTAATGAATTATGAAGGTTAATATGACACACTTGGGGAAACTATAGCAAGAATTAGAGAAGGAACTACTGTTGGCTATATTAGCCATAGTGGTTGAAATGAAAGAGCTTTCAGTTACCATAAATAATAATAATAAGCATAAACCTTACAAGTGATCCTACAGAGACAAACTTTATAAAGTGCAAGAATAATTAGACTTAATGTTTATTTATTACTCCTCCAGGATCCATTCATTTGTGGAGAAGCTTTTATCACGCAAACCAAATGTTCAAATACTCATCCTACCTGCAGTTAAATCACCCACTTTCAGCTCCCCAGTGATACTTTTGTTGGATCCATTTGTGATCTATCAGTTGCTTTCATTTTATTATTTATTTGTTTTCTGCAGGGAATAAAGACAGCTCTGCAAGTCCAAACGCTTAGGCTTGAATTTGATACAGCGTTGGCCAGACCTGTCAAAACTTATGCCGCAATTACTTGTGAAAGGCTGTGGCTGAGACTTAAGTATGGATGTGAAATAACAATCTCTATTACAGTGATCCCTCGCTATATCGCGCTTCGCCTTTCACGGCTTCACTCTATCGCGGATTTTATATGTAAGCATATTTAAATATATATTGCGGATTTTTTGCTGGTTCGCGGATTTCTGAGGACAATGGATCTTTTAATTTCTGGTACATGCTTCCTCAGTTGGTTTGCCAAGTTGATTTCATACAAGGGACGCTATTGGCAGATGGCTGAGAAGCTACCCAACTTTTCTCTTTCTCTCTCTTGTGCTGACTTTCTCTGATCCTGACGTAGGGGGTGTGAGCAGGGGGGCTGTTCGCACACCTAGACCATACGGACGCTCCTCTAAAAATGCTGAAAGATTATCTTCACGTTGCTACCTTCTGTGTGCAGCTGCTTCGTGAAGCGACATGCTGCACAGTGCTTCGCAAACTTAAAAGCTCAAAGGGCACATATTGATTTTTGACTGTTTGTTTTTATCTCTCTGTCTCTCTCTCTCTCTCCCTGCTCCTGACGGAGGGGGTGTGAGCTGCCGCCTTCAACAGCTTTGTACCGGCGGTGCTTTGCATACTTAAAAGCCAAACAGCCCTATTGATTTGTTTGCTTTCCTCTCTGTTTCTGACAGCCTGTGCTCCTGATGCGCACTCCTTTGAAGAGGAAGATATGTTTGCATTCTTTTAATTGTGAGACAGAACTGTCATCTCTGTCTTGTCATGCAGCACAGTTTAAACCTTTGAAAAAGAGACAAATGTTTGTTTGCAGTGTTTGAATAATGTTCCTGTCTCTCTACAACCTCCTGTGTTTCTGCGCAAATCTGTGACCCAAGCATGACAATATAAAAATAACCATATAAACATATGGTTTCTACTTCGCGGATTTTCTTATTTCGCGGGTGGCTCTGGAACGCAACCCCCGCGATGGAAGAGGGATTACTGTACGTCCTCTCAGTTTTCCAGTCCTTCTCTAAGCCAAACAGATCATCAGCAAGAGATACTATGAGGAACCTCTGCCACTGGTAGTTTGGCAGGTCGTCATTAACTAGTGGAGCGTGTTGAATGATTTATGCTGGGGTCTTCCAATAGAATCTGATCAACTATTGTATTACAGTACAGTCACAGCTGTGAAAGGTAAATTTCCAGAGAGGTTTGCATTGAAAAAGGTCTGAAGAGTAGCAAGTCATTTTTTTTCTTAATTTGAATTGAGGCATATGCACATCATTTACTCTAGATTTATACAGGCCAATCATCAATGGACGAAGACAAGTCAATTGTATGAATGTATATGTTAAATTAAATTTATACAATATGACTGTTAGGACAGACTAGTACAAGATAAGAAATTCTCACCTGGGAAAATGAAGGAAACCCCCAGACCACTAATGCACAGCAGCACTGACATGCTACATTGAATAAAATATTCACATACTCTCCACAGGAACCTCTGTGGAAACCAAGCTGACTAAGAAGTGCTTCCAGGCAGGCCGAGGTGACACCGAAAGTGCTCAATAGATTAGCCTTCTAATGACCTCTAATTCCTCAGGCAGATGAACTGGGAGTGAGACATAAAGAAGAGGAAATTGCTCATGGCTCTGAGGCTAAGGATCTGCGCTGGCATCCCGAAAGTTGCCGGTTCGAATCCCCGTCACTGCCAAAAAAGAGATTCTACTCTGCTGGGCCCTTGAGCAAGGCCCTTAACCTGTAATTGCTCCAGGGGTGCTGTACAATGGCTGACCCTGCACTCTAACCCCAAGGGGTATGTGAAAACTAACAAATTCCTAATACAAGAAATTGTATAAGGCGAAATAAAGAACAAAGGAAGCGGTGAGGCCAGAAGGTTAAGGAACATGGAGGTGAGTAGGAGGTTATCTGTTTGGGTTTGGGAGTGAATAAGTCCTTTGGGGAACCCACAGTGTGCACATGAGGAGGCTATAATGCCAGAGGGGCAGTTTGTTTGTTCAGTTTTGCTTGTTTATTACTTTACACTCTTCTTAGATTTAAATTCTACCTTTATTTCCCTTAACAGTCCTCTCAATCAATGTTGATGTACTGGTCCCAACTCCTTCTTTAAATAATTCTTTATTTTTCTTCACTTTAGTCAGGTCTAAGTTCTCAGTACAGCAGCTTATGCAGAGAATGCACCACATATATTGCATCACACAGCACCTTTCTTGGTATATCAGTACATTACATTTAATCACCAGTTGTATTCAAAACAAATGACATCTGACAAATCCTGTGACTGTAAAACTCGACTGTTCAGAACAGTGCCGGTCCTTTGTCAGCCTGCTTGCTACCTAGATAGTCTTTTATGCATCCTGCAAAGTGTTACTCAATTGAAAAATAGAACCATTAGACAAAGAACAGTCAGCCCAGCAGCTTCGGCTCAGAAAAATATTTGTCAGTAACTTGGCTAACTAGTTTCAATTTGAAATTTTAGAGTTTGTGGTTAGGGTTTGCATTGTCTGACATGATCTTCTTCCTTTTTGCTTTCATTTTTAACGTGCACAGTGTTTTGTTTACAGTGCACTAATTAACATTTCCTATATGAAATAGGCTCTTGTTCTAGTTATTTTTCAAGTTTTCATATATGCAAGCTTTGCTAGGGTTGCCAGACGTCCCTTATATACAGGACATGTCCCATATTTGATCATTTTGCCCCCTGTCCCGTACTGACCTTTCAGGGACACCCAAATATCCCATTTTTAGTTCATTTTCAAATTTCGTAATAAAAATATATTTTAACTACCTTCTTACGGTACTCAGTTGTAACTTTATAAGTAATTATACTTTCTTTTCTCAGATTTTCTTGATGAAAATAACCCAAATGTAATGAGGAAACAAGTGTTTGCTGCCTGTTTGCAACTTGTTCAGTTGCTATGGATGGCTGAGGACAGCGACACTCTTACCGTTTTGCTCTCTAGCCGCACTGCTGTGCAGGTCTGTATCAGCATTGCAACATACAGTGACAACAAAGTGTGTTGCTACTACTTGCCACGGCACACTTTTTTTCTAACTTAAAAACTAATCTGTCCATCCATGCCAAAATATCAAAACATAAGTGTAAATTTCATGATGAATATTCCAGCGAATGGACATTTATCAAACAAGGCAGAAGCTGTTTTGAAGCAAACTGTGGTGTATGCAATTGCACTTTCAGTAAATAATTTTCAAATGATTTTACTTTTGTTTTCCTCATAACCCATTAAAATCCTTGCTTTATGTATTTAACTTATGTCTGTACTTTTATATAATATATTGGTCTGGGTGTGTAAGGGGCATGTATAAATTTATATATATACAGTATAGTAATATAGAGAGAGATTTTAAGAGTGTCCCGTATTTCTGATTTTCTAATCTGGCAACCCTAAGCAGTGCTACCATAGCTGATTGACTAATAACAGCTTTATAAGTGAGAATTAAAAATATGAAAAAAATGTAATTACATGTTAAAATCACAACTGAACACAGTCCAGTATTGGTCCTGTGAGTGTCAGGAACTTGTTTTCGATGTATTTGGTTTATTCTGCACTTATCTTGCTTATTATTAATATTTATTTTCATATGGCCACATCGTGCTCATAAGCACATGATACACATGTCATGTGGTACATGGCATTATCACACCGGTGTTATAAAAGATGATAGCACTGAAAAGAATGTATGAATTTTAAACTTAAAACTCTAAAGAAACGTTTCCAGATTTGATCTTGGTATTATTTTCACTTGCTTTCTTTTGCTTTGCTCTTCTAGTGCTGATAATTGATCCTGCCTAATTGTGTATGGACCCTTAGCTCAGTCTTTGACTTCTTCTTAGCATTCTCCTTAAAAACAATGCAAAAAATCAATATCTAAGATTGATTTGATAGGATTCCAGTCCTATAAGATTCTGGTTTCAATAGACTACAAGTGCCATTATGCCATTGCGCTAATAGTGAAACCATCATAACCGCGGTTAATTATAATGTTAACAATTAATATTTTGTATTTATGTTAAGATACATTTTTTTTTTATTTATGATGCTGTTTTGCTTACAAAGTTTATCTAGCATTATCATATTGTAGAAATGAGCTGGAAAGTGAGGCTTAGCATAATAAGTTGTCTGTGCTACCGATCTGTTTATGGGCTAAAAGAGTGTATACTTCGTTTAGTTGTGGAAGGATTGATGTGACTGAAATTAAGTGTTCTTCTGTTTATAGACAGAGTTCATGCCTAATTGCTCCTCTGTATACATGACTTATCAGTAAAACATCAACCTTCTTAAGAACAGAAATATCAGAAAGAATGTGTTTCAAAATTTAAGTGTCTGTCTGCAATTTTTCCTCAACCTTTATTCCCTGAAATCCCCCTAACTCACAACATCATGTTATCAAAGTGAATCCTGTTACACAAAAGCAGAAGCTTCTAAGGATTTCTAAATCTAACAGAATTTGTATGTAAATTTCACATGGGTCCCTAATACAAATAGGCATAAAAAAAATTAAAAGCAGCATTGGAACCTATCAGCATATTTAGTGTCACTATGTGACCCATTTAGAAACAAAGTTAGGCCATCCTAGCTGTGATTTTCATTGACTCTCGTTTTTTGTTAAAGAATTCTAATTCACAAGGGGTAAAATCTGATCTTAAAAATATTTAGCATTTCAAAGCTCATAAACAACATGTGTCGTTTATAATTCCTTAACAAAATGGTCCACTTCTCTCATGCTACTACTTTTGAGAGAACACTCTCAGAATCATGCATGAACACTTGCACTCATTAACATCTCTGTAAGGTAATTTTAAATTATTTTTACCCAATTTACAATTCCCAATACTAACAAACTAAGTCTACTCAGCACAAAAGACGCCAGTGAGAATTTTCTTGTCAGGTAGCGATTATTAATTTAAAATGAAGAAACAGAGTGGATATGTCACCCCTTTTTCCTATTCCAACTACCTGAGAATCCCAGATGGATTCTTGATGAAAAAATGTAAAGGAATAACATTAAATAAACAAATATACCTCAGACATTAGAAATGAAGGACTTCAACAATACAAAGATCTGCAAAAATAACAATTTTTGACTAGTTAATACTGCTTTAAAAAGCAATGGCTGTAATTAGTGTTATTTATTAAGCCATATTAAAATACAGATCTTAGCCTTGATTTTTCAGCAGTATAATTTACCAAATATCAAAAAATCTCAGGATATTCAAATCCCACCATTAGAGTAATCAAATTATATTATTTACTATGACACTTCAAGAAAAATATTCACATGAATCTTCGAAACTACCAAATTAACTTGTTTCTACCTCCGATATAGATCGACAATTAAAGCCTTACTCTTATGAAAGTCATTCTTAAGCTTTTCACTACTGCTGCACCATGTTCTCTATCATATGAAAATCTGTCCCTGACTGAGATTTGCTAGTCACCACAGGAGAACTTCAATAAGTTCATATGTAAATACTGTAGATGTACCTCAGCAAAATTTCAGAATTCTGTTTGTTTTCTTCAGTGATAAACCAAAACCAAGCAAGATAAACCAATCATACATTTTCGTAAAAATGTTTAACCTACAAAATATAACATATTAGACATTATAATCGGTTTCAAAGTGACATAAGATTGTCCTCAGATGTACAATGCAACATCCCATCCACATGCTTCATCAAAGTTATTCTTCAAAAAGGAAGGGGACCTCAAATAACAGTTGTGTTACTGTTTTACTATGGTCAAAACTCTGGCTCTTACACCGGAAAATCTCCTCTGCTCATTCAGCAGGAGGTAAACACAAAATGACATCCATGAAGACACTTTGTCTTGATAGTGTAAAATGGGAGAAGGAATGAGCCATGACTCAGATCATGATGTAGATGAGACTCTAAAAATTCATTAGGCTGCAGAAGATATATTGGTTGGTTATATCATTTTATTTACAAATTGGTGCACTTAATTATAATTTAGAATGAGATTAATGTATGCTCACTCATCCTTTTGTGTTTTCTCTGTGGACTGCAGTTATAATAGCTTGAGATCACAATATCAAAAGAAAAACTCAACTCTAATAATTTAGTATGAGTCAAGGCTTTGTGGTTAAAAAAAGTTTACATTCTAAATGTTCACACAGAAAAACGCTACATCATGTTCTATAGTGTACATGATGGAGTCACAGACTTCATGCTGGTTCTCTAAAACACACAAACTAGACGAGAAAGTTAACATTAGTTTCTTTCTTTTTAGTTTTCTTCCTTTTTAGTCATTCTGGGGCGTGTTCACACTATAGCATGTAAGTATATCTACCTATTTATTTAATGAGCTCCTGTAAAAAGCCAAATTTACTCTTGTGGACAAAAAAAGATTTATCTATGTTATCTATCGATCTGCAAAGGGAGCCAGTGACTAACTGCTATTTGAGGAGGCACAGACATAACTAATTGCACTGGGTATACTGGAAGATAGCGTGACTTGCTAAGAGTCACCCAGGAATTTAGGGACACAGCCAGAACAGGATTAAATTTAATGCTTCCTTTACCAGAAACATGACAAGAGCAAGTGAGCAATTTAGTGGCATAGCAGAGGGCAGAGAGTTGGAATAGTTTTTTGCAAATATACTCAAAGTTACTCAAGTAAAAAGATACGATTTATCTAAGTTAATTAAGCAAAAACTTCTCCAGAGAAGAAGTTAAATGATTATATTGCTGGCAAGGCCTGGAGTCATGATTATTGGAAATCTCCTTCAAATCAAATTGCACCTACTGCTAAATCACAAACGTAATTTTCCTTTCTGACACACTATACATATATACGTATGTACATATATAAAGTACTGGGACAACATCAAAATTTCTGTTTCAGGTTTTCAATAGATTTACATGTTTGACATCCCTAAATGCAAGATGACTGCTTTCAAAGTGACATCTCTGTATGTGTGGATGCAGTAATTCAAAAACAAATCACTTCATCCAAATGAAACACGGCACAGTTATTAACACTGTAATAAGTCACAAGCCTACTGATATTGAGCAAAATTGCTCCAGTAGAGTTTGCTTTGTAGCGTTAATGATTTCACATTTTTTGTGTATATATGCAGGGCAAATGGGGAGGAAGAATGTACAGTACAATTTCTCCAAAAAGATATTAATCTTCTCTTTCATTTCATATAATAAAATATTGGCCTACAATATTTTACTGCTAAAATCACAGCAGTATGTTTTGTCATATGCTGTACGCATCAGAATTTGTCATCCTGGAATGTTTTAAGTTGTGATTTGTGGAGCATCTCAATACCTAATCAAATATAAAACAAAACATGCATAATATTTTATTTAGCCTTTCCTGTAAAACTAAAATAAAACACTTTTTCATATTTTTATTTATTTTCTAAATAAAAAATATATATATTTCCCTACAACAGTCACATGCTGAAGATGGTAAGAATGAAAGTTAATTCTTTAAACCAGCAGTAAAACACATTACAAATGAAGCCAGCTGAAGACAGAGTTGCCTCAAGATGGTCTAAAAATATATTTCTTGCATAATGTTTAGATTCTCTCTGTGAACAGGACACATCTACGAGTGCATATAGAGTATCCAACTGGAGGAGCCCTTTTCAGAGTTTAAACACTTTTCATGTAATGTTTACTTGTGGCAAAAAAAAATTCCAATTTGTTTCCAATACGAAGGTCATGTCACCTCTTCTTTTCCCTTTCCTGCACCTATTGCTTAATATTTTCTAGCACCTTTCACCACAAACCAGTTCCCAGAGCGTGGAAGGGCCTATATCAGCAGCTTTAGACAATAGAAAGGTGGCATTTTGGTAGCCATATATTTTATTAGAGAGCAGACATCCTCAGAAGACATAGCTAAGGCGTAATCCAGTAAATGGATAGGTATTTTTTTTTAATTTCCTAGTTACAGATCACCTAGTAGAACAGTATATACTTTTTGCTCCAACACAATCTGTTTAATCTACTAATCGGTCTATGAAGGATGAATTTTTTACACCATCTTGTAAAAATGATCGCAGACATCTTAATGATATAGTTTATGGTTTGTTCAGAATATAACAGGTTTGAGATCTCATCCTGCAAAGGACTTCTTTATCCAGAACTAGCCTCATGGCCTTCAGTTTTATTAAATTATGAATTGTCAATAGGAAATGAAAATGTCCATTAGAAGGTATAGTCTAATGGCTTAGGTATTGGGCTGTGAAAGATATGGTTGTCAGATCAGTTCCCTCCAAAGGCTGATAGGTTGGTTTTGATGGCTCACAACCATGTATTAGAATAGGCTGCTCCAGAAATGTATAAATATCAATAGCAATGGGTGGTTATTACCACTGCCTCATAGCCCCAGCATTCTGGATTCAAATATTGCTCCAGTTGCTGTTTCTGTGAAATTTGCACTTTCTCCCCAAGTCTGTGTGGATTTGTGCTTGGGTTGCTAGCATTTTCTTTCTCCAAATGATAAAGTTGTGCCAGTGCCATAACCAATCTTTGTTCAAGTGGAGACTGTGCACCTTCTTTGTGAAAGTATTCCTGCCACACCCTTCAAAGATTTCTGTGTTAGGTTAACTCGAAATTCCAAACTCTGCCCTTTCTGAATGTGAGTTGGGCCTACTGTGGACTTATGGTTCTTCCTTTAAGCTGAATGTAGCTAGCATTGGCTTCATTGCACCCCATCCAAGAACACGGAAATTAATTAAAGCAGGTATTAAAAATGTTTTGCTATGAAAAATGAGTCTGATGAAGGGCGCAATGGTGGGTGTCACTTAGGTTAATTGACATATATTAGCATGAGTGGGCCCTGCACTGGACAATTTAATGTTGGTTCCTTCATTGTATCCAGTGGTGTTCAGAATGGTCTTGACCTCCATGATTCAGTAGCTTACAAGGGGGTACATGTATGACATTACATACATAGTACAATAAGTTGGGGGTGACCATAGCAGGCAAGTGGTTTCACCACAGAGCCTGATGTTAGTCTGTTTCATACTGAAGCAAGATAGCTCAATATGGACGAAAATAACATACCATATATTTCATATGACCATATAGTACAGCCTAATTTGAATATCTCCCTGTTACATTGATCTTAAAGTTATTAAACAACATGTAGGACATAAAAACAAAAGCTGCAGTGAATCTCACGGTAGAACATGCCAACTTACTTGACAGCCAGTGTACAGCACAATGCCCATTTGAATGCAAATAAGGCTGCACAACAAAAGAGTCAATGGCCCTGTGACTTATACAAACAGATCAAGAGAGCATCCTGCCCACTTGTGATGTCTGTAGCAGTATGGTGTATCAGTCAGTGTCTTTGTTTCAAAAATATCATCAAAGCACATTTCAGCTATCAGCTAAATGAAGGTTTTAGGACAACAGACTCAGCAGGATAAGAGAGGATAATCTTCGGCATCAATAAATGAACACCTTTCATTACTAATATTAGGAACATCTTGCCTGAAGAAGGGGCCTGAGTTGCCTCAAAAGCTTGCATATTGTAATCTTTTTAGTTAGCCAATAAAAGGGTCATTTTGCTTGACTTCTCACTGGGAACCTTAAGAAATTCAAAAATGCATTTAAAGATAAATGTGTGTTTATTTGTAGTTATATTAGATTCCCAAATGCAAACAGTACTCTAAGCCTCTCCACTAGGGTGGAGTGTTATATAAAAATAAATTGAATTGAAAAGATTTGAATATTACAACAGAACATACTAATTTAATGAAAGTCAAGTGCGCCATTCCTTGCATTGCACATAAGCTTTCCCATGACATAACATAAATGTCAGGTTTGAACGCCTTAACTTGACAAACACAGACATTATTTACTAAAATGTAAGTAGAGGGAAAAAAAAGTGTATCAAAAGGAGTACTACAATAGAAGTGCATTCCCTACTAAATCGTTAACATTTATTATAATAAAATAACATGCTAATTCTGTTCTGAAATAAGCATGTCAGACCTCTGCCTCTGTTTTATTTTAATTTAGACATTTTAATGTATGTAAAGAACTATCATATAATGGCCTTCTATTCACATAGCTCCCCGAAGTGGGAAGGTGCGTTCTAAGTGTTGATTATTATTTAATGTATTTTAATTTTTCTTTTTTGGAATGTTTTACTCATTGTGTTTTTAAATGGTTTAAAGCTTAAACATTGTTGTGTGGTTTTAAGCTCAAAAAGTAAACAAATACTAAAAATTAAGATGATTATACCACATTTGAAAGGGGCTCATATGATGAAATGGGAGAGGATCTTTCACACCAAGCTGCATTTGTATGCTCCACTTCAGCCTTTCTTCACTGCCGGCTGTCATTTTAATTCTTGCCACACTATCTTCCACAGTGCTAGAAATTTTGCTCCACTTCCACAGATCACTTTAATTTTGTCCTTACTTCTACCCATAATATTTCTCTTTCACATTAATTGTTTTTATTCACCTCCTTTCCTGTTTTCCACTAATTAAATTTCTCTATCTAGATAGATAGATAGATAGATAGATAGATAGATAGATAGATAGATAGATAGATAGATAGATAGATAGATAGATAGATAGATAGATAGATAGATAGATAGATAGATAGATAGATAGATAGATAGATAGATAGATAGATAGATAGATAGATAGATAGATAGATAGATAGATAGATAGATAGATAGATAGATAGATAGATAGATAGATAGATAGATAGATAGATACTTTATTAGACTCACATGTGTAAGGTAAATATAGAAATGCCTCAATGTTAATTTCACCTTTTCCTTTCCAAGTGTGACTATCTGTCTGCTACTAGTGCTCTACAGTATCATTTTCATTATAACTGAATGCACAATCACAGAGTATTTGCTTGATTAAAACGACTTGTAAAGTCCTAAATATCCTCACATATGAATCAATGACATGGTGCGACTTCACTTAGGAGCTGCTCAATGGGTGACGTAAGTCTGAGCAGTTTATGTCTGCTCACATTCCCATATGACAAAGAGGGTTTGAGTATTATAAAGAGCGCAAATGATGCAGAATCTGCCCAGTATTACATGAAAATTCAGACGTGTGCTTATACCAAGCTCACTGCCGAGTAATACAATTAGGGTTTTGAAAATCTGCATGTTTTCTCCCCAGCAAAAAGCTGTTCATGTTTTACAGTGCACAATTAATCTTCAGGCAGCTGGTTTATGTAACTGAAGCCAATTGACATGATAAGCAGTACCAGTCCGCTAGAATGTGCCACTGCTGCTTTCAACTACCATTCACTAATTTTAATCTGCTTTATTCTTGAATGATTAGGAACGTAACTGCAGTGAAAACCTGTCAAATTATTATTATTTTTGCATTCATATTATTGTAAAATGCTTTCAGACTTCAATAAAAGCTTCTTTAACTTAATTCCTTTATGGTGAAACTACCTGCCTTACTTGTCAGGTAAAAGAATACATTTAAATTTATTTGATATTTGGTAATCCTTGACCTACATGTACCCTCAGCGTCCCTATCTCACCTTTCCTCGGTATCCTGGTGTCTCTCAACCTGTCTTACCCAGCATGGTGTCTCTCAGTCGGGTTCCTCTACAGCCTGCTTCTCAGACTCTGTCATTTCGAGGTACCTTGCTCTCCTCCTGTCCGCTTTATCACTACCAAAAATGGTAGACATCCCCCACCCCCCCAGTAAACACGGTGAAAACATCATTCATATTCTTGAGAATGCTTCCCACCTTTGAAGACGACTTGGGTTGCACCTCGTTTGTACAATAAAAACAACAACAACAACAATTTATGTCTTGTATAGCCACAAAATAACACAAGGAGTGCTGCAATGGGCTTTTATAGGCTCTGTTTTTTGGTAGGCCCCCCAGCCTTAACTCCCTAAAAAGACAAGAAAAAAAACTCACAAAAAATACCCATCCAAAAAAAAAATGGAGCAAATGTTGGGAAAGGCAATTCAGAGAGAGACCCCTTTCCACGTAGGCTAGGCATGTAATGGGTGTCATAAAATGGGGTAAATACAATACATAAAACAGAGCACAAGTAATCCTCTTCACAGAGTTAGATGACCAATCAATCATTGTAATCTCAGGAATACAATACAATAATAGTACAAACTACAAAGCAAAATGCAAGAATAGATCATATCACTCACTAAATATAAAACTATCACATACGAGGATACAGATTTGTTCAAAGTCCTGGAGACCTCAGCCAAAAAGCTGCCTCCTCACTACTGGCTATTCCACAACTGAATCAGTGCTGTACAATCTGATGAAAGGACCCTTGTTATAGATGATTCTAGTGCTTCTTTATCAGAGATGATAAAGTTGTCACAATTACTATTGGATCTCTGCACCTCTAATGTATCGTTTCATCATCCCTACCTCTGAGTCACCAAAGCCAAAGTGACCAATCAGATCAAAGCCAAACTGACCAATCAGATTGCTCAGAAGAACAGGATATATACCCAAATCCCCACAACACACACACGCACACACATACATGCACGCACGCACAAGAGGGACAGTAGTGTTTTATTGCATAGCAGATACCATTAGGAGGCAAACCCAAAACATCAGAATTAAGGTAAATCAGTTATCTGCCAAGTGGGCAAGTAATGCAAATGTCCAGGTGACTTCAATAAACCATGAGTAAGTGCAGGCATGTGCATAAGTGAGAATATGTCATGTCATGCCATGGACCAGCACTACATCCAGTCTTGGTTCTTGTGCTGTGCCCAACGTTACCAGAAAGGCTTTGTGTCCCTGATTTCCTATAACGGGATTAAGTGGGTTCAATTACATTTATTAGTGTAAGACCTGACCATTTTTAATGTTCGTCTACCTTAACAGAATCACAACATGTGAGGCAATAAATGCAGAAAGACTGGCATGGGGTAGATTTGGTAATATAGAAAAGCCTGTGAACCACAAATTACAGAACAATCCTGTTATGGTTAGATTGCAGGAAAGAGGAAATACAGATTAGATTGTCTTACACACATGACATTTAAGACGCATCAGTATCACAGCTCAGCACCACAGAATTCAGTTTCTAGCCTGGGTTACTTTCTATATTTTCATCTTAGGTCTGCATGAATTTATTACTTTGGACGCTCTGGATTCAGCATACATCGCAAAGATATGTATTTTGTGTTAATTGGTATGTCTGTACGGGCTAATAACAAAAGGACTGTGTACAATATAAATCCCATTTCTCAACTGGATTCTTCCATGAGCCCAATGTGACTTAGATAGTTCCCAGCTCTCTGTGAATCTGAAAGGGGAAAAAACAGATATAGAAAATTTAAAGATGATCAATCAATGATATGAAAACTGATGCAACACAATGATGCTGAGGTTATGACTAATGTTTGACAGCTCCTTGAACCAGGGTTCAGTTAACAGCCTGGTCGACACCTGTGTGGACTGCATGCTCTGTTAGTGTACCCTGAAATTCTGATTTCCTATCATCACCAACAGATCTGCACATTAGGTGGTTGATTTCTCACCACCCATGAAAGATGGGTTTGTTAGGTTGACTTGCAGCTTCAAAATGGCCTGGTATGAGTGTCCTGTGATAGATTGCACCCCACTTGGATTCCGTCCCTTCCTTTTTTCTCAAAGCTTGTGAATTAGGCTTCAGATTCTCATAACTCTGAAGAGGAAAAATTGGGTCCAAAAAGTGGATAATGTGAAACTTAACAAACAATAAAAAAAGTCTAAGCTAATGAGAAAGTTGAGCAATTTCCTCTGCAACTCAGTGATAAGTACTTTATATTATTATTATTAATTATAATTATTATATCCTGAATGCACAAATCAGAGCCCTCCCCTTTATAAACTATTCTCCTCATCCTTGATTCTATTATTTTGGAAAAATGCCCTTATGAAGGTGTTTTAGGATGCCCAGATCTAGAACTAGTGCTTTAAAGAAGACTTTTATCCTCACTGCAGTTAACTCATCAAATTCATTTATAAGTCACGTATTTTAATGTAACCGTGACAATATTTTTTCTTTCTTTCCATATAGCATATGTTACACAAGCCTTGAACAATCAATTGGTTTATTTACCCATTAAAATGTTGATACTATGAGTTTTTTAATGTTACTCTGAACCTAATATCCACTTTATATTGCAAAAAATAAGAAATTCCTCATTTTAATTTTACCACCTAAACATCTACATCTCTGTCTTCTGTTTCATTACTCTCTTCCAGTTTTAATTGCATTTTGGGGTTCTGTAACAAGTGCTCAGAAATTTAAGTTCTTACCTGCCAATGAAATCCCCAACATTCAGATTTTAATTGAGGCAGATAAAGATTAAGAAGCTTTACAGCAGCTGGGCCAGGGAATTAGGGCTATGCAGACTTCAGTGCTGTTCTCAAACTCATTGCTTTGGTAATCTTAGTAAATTGTCTTTTATCTGGCTAATGCAGAAATGATTCTACCGTAGCGCTAAATTTCAACAGTTCATCAAATGTGAAACTGTTAAAAACACATTGACTTTTTGTTGTTTTATTCAAGCACAACCAGATCAAGATTTGATTTAAAAAGAATACTGCACTCGGAAATGCTAATGAGACTGCTTGCAGGCAAACTTGCACTTACTTGACCAGTAATAATAAAGAGATTTTCTTTTTTTTTAACTTAGCATTAATAAGATTGTACTAATAAGTACCTAAGGGTCTGACATTTTAACATAGCAGGATGATGTAGCTAAAACTTGGTAAGGGTTCAAAATCAATCACTTCTTATTTCCCATGAGTAGTCATACTGGGTGATGTGCCTACTATAACACTTAAAAAAAATAATTTCTATCAGATTTTATTGATTCACTAATTCATTTCAAGATGTTTAATCTCCCTCTGCTCTAGCAATACTTAATAAAGTGCCATTTGGATATGCTTGCTTCAGTTAGTAAATCCGGGGTATGGGGGATTAATTCTCTGCTTTGTTAAATTGGTTTATTTATTAACTTTAAAAGTGCACAAATATATTATATATATATATATATATACATACATACATACATATTGTGGTGGATGGCCGGCTTCATGTTCCACCCCTCACCCCCAGGCCGCCAGGAGGAGCTCTCCCAACAGCATGGACGGGCCCCGAATTCCAGCAGGGCCTCATGGACTATGTAGTTTTTATACACAGCCCTGCTGGATACCTTGGGGACCACCAGGAGTCGCTGTAGAGAGGCTCATGGACTCATATGTGCCCTATAACCTGGAAGTACGTCCTGGTCACGTGAACAGGAGAGATGACGTACTTCCAGGTTGAAGAAAAGGACTTCTACCCTGACCCAGAAGGAATAAGGACTTGTGGGTAATGGAACAGGAACACCTCCGGGTCAGGGGGTATAAAAGACTCTTGGAAAGCCCAGTACACTGAGCTGAGCTGGGAGGTGAAGTGTCTGGGAGAGGAGGAGAGATTAATGTGCTGTATTATTGTCTTATATGAGTAGTGTGGAGTGGAGGGTGCTTGGTGCACTGTGTAATAAGAAAATAAAAGAGTCTTGGACTTTTACCTGGTGTTTGGAGTGGTACCTGAGGGTTCAAGAGATGGATCAGAACCTCTACTGCTACAATATATACACACATTTACATACACACACAAACATATACATAAATACACACACACACATATATTTATCTCTATTATAAAAAAAATCTTTGGGAGGGAGTCTAGGGAGCTGAGACGTAATCTTCTTGGAAGACAATTTGAAGTCCCGCGAGAGACACTTGCTCCCAGCTGTTTAAACAACAACAAGAGACAAGCAAAACACGCATCTCGCCAGCAGCAGAAAGCCAGCAGATGATCCAACCGCTTCTCCTTGCATGTGTTCAGCCACTCTAACCCCCCCCCCCCCCCCCCCCCCCCTTCACAACGCAAGTGGCAGAGACACAAAGTGGCAAAAGGAAAGCTGCTGTACAGGCTTTAAAATGATTGATGGGCAGCGTGACAGCAGCAGCAGTAAGACAGCAGATGATCAGACGGCATCTCCTTAGGATGCGTTCAAAAGTTTTAAAGTAAAAGTGAAAATAATGCATATGTAACAATTCCCATGAAAATTACAATCTTTTTAAATTGTATATCCAGTAAACCAAACCCGGGGGTGGGCCAGTGAAGCGAGCAGGGGGAAGAGCCCCCTAGTATATATATATATATATATATATATATATATATATATATATATATATATTCATATATGAGTGGAACCAAGTAGCGGGGACAATGGACGCGGCGGCAAGTGCTGCGTGCATGGTGAGGGGAGAGACAGCGAGAGAGCTGGCATGACGCATGGCTGATGTGTGCCCCAGGTCCTAGCAGCCTACGCCCCGAGCCAGCAGCGGCCTCGCGTCGTTCTACAGGGACACAGATGGGACAGGGTCTGTGCTTTTGCCATAGGCAGACCCAAACCGTCACGGTGTCCCAGAGGAAAATGAGGAATTGAAGGAATAGAGCCGGTTCCTCCGATAAGGGAGGACGTGAGGCAGGAAGCTCACGTCCGGAGAATGGCTGCCCTCTGCGGAGGCAGAGGGAAGGCCCAGAGTCGGCGGAGGTGACAGAAGTGCGAGTGGACCCGTCTGTTGTCCCAATCAGACAGGCACAGAACCCGCGGAGGGGGTGCCAAAGAGGCAAGTCCTGGGGTGCCGGTCGGAGGAGGGAGCACTGCCCGTGCGCAGCACGGAAGGACGCCAGGTGGTGGTGGTGTCCAGGCAGCATCTCTGCCCCTGTTTCTGCCTTTATTGCAGGACCAGACCCTGGACGCGCAGTAGGACCCGTTTCGTTGGGGACCTGCCCTGTCGCTTCGCCGGACAGGTCTTCGCTGGAGATGGGGCACTGTCACAGGTGGCTCGGGGTGGTACCCAGCCGGGACGCCCAGAAGGACCGGAGGAGAGCTTACGCCTCCCCCAGACCATGTGGGGGCGACCGCCCTGGTGGCTTTGGGGACCACAGGAACGGAGCTTGGAAGCTCAACCCTATAAGGGGCCTGTGGTCACCACCAGGGGGTGCCCCAATGCCTTTGGAGCCCTGGCCCTCAGAGCTTCCGCCACACCCGGAAGTGCTGGGGGGAAGAGGATCAG